>NW_011477406.1:3883-4060 GCF_000754665.1 Bison bison bison | reverse complement strand
GAGAACTTAAATAGTCCTTTTATTATTTTCTGCTTACTGAAATCTTGTTGTTGTTATTGTTTAGTTGCTAAGTTGTGTCCTACTCTTTGCAACCCTGAAGACTGTAGCCCACCAGGCTCCTCTGTCCATGGGATTTCCCAGGGGAGAATACTGGAGTGGGTTGCTATTTCCCTGTCC
>NW_011477406.1:0-3373 GCF_000754665.1 Bison bison bison | reverse complement strand
GTGCCTCAGATGTGCTTGTCCTTAATGATCAGATGATACAAGTGGGTTTTCACGAAGCTAGGTTATTACTGTCTTGGTTTTTATGGCTGTCCATATACTATGCTACTTCTTTTTTTAGTAATCCATTGCAAATTGAAGTAGAACTTTATAGCTCTATTTCTATGAAATTTCAACGAAAAATGTTTCAGACTTTCTGGAAATGGAAATGTGATAATTTCAGGATTAATTGTGGAAATCTGGAGGCAGTATATGTCCATAGATGTAATGAAGCTGCCCATGACATGTTCTGAAAGAACAACCAGGTAGAAAATATAGGAACTAAATTGTAAAATGGAGGCTGCCAAAAAGCTAAACAGAATTTAATTATAATAGTTTATGTGTAAAAAGCTATTTTTTAAAAGCATGTTTATTTTTTATTTATAAAGCAACTAAAAGTTATTAATCTGTATGTATCAAATAATCTCTTTACAAGTGAGCTTTGTACTCCAGTATAATTTTTCTACTTACTACAGACTAGAAAAGCCAGAGTTTGAGGAAATGACGCCCTTGGCTATGCTCTCATAATTCAGTTGTGTTTGCCTCTGTAATAATCATATTCCTTTGACCACTTCATCAGGAATCTGAGAGTCCCCTCAGAAACCTGTCCTCCCAAAAGGAAACCCTCCTACACTGTTGGTGGGAATGTAAATTGGTGCAGCCATTATGGAGAATAGTATGGAGGTTCCTTACAAAAAACAATATACAATTACCGTATGATCCAGCAGTCCCTCCTGGACATATATCAGGCACCCACTGTCTCCTCCTCACCATGCAGTTTTTCATGTACTACAGATATCAGCAGCTTTACGGGACAAAAGTGCCTGTATGCATAACTGCAGGTCAACATAATCGTCCTGAGTTCAGCAAGGAAACTTCTTTAGCATCTGTAACTTCACCTTGGATTATCCATTTCCCCACAGCATCAGTCACTTACCCCCCAAAAATAAGCAGTGTTGAGTTCAGTTCAGTCACTCAGTCGTATCCGACTCTTTGCGACCCTGTGGACTGTATCCACGCTCCTCCATCCATGGGATTCTCCAGGCAAGAGTACTGGAGTGGGTTGCCATTTCCTTCTCCAGGGGATCTTCCCAACCCAGGGATCTAACCCAGGTCTCCCGCATTGCAGGCAGACGCTTTAACCTCTGAGCCACCAGGGAAGCCCAATAAAAATATAAATTTATTAATATTATTGTGATATCAGGGGAAATGTGGGGCATGTTATTTTTAATATTTTTATTGAAATATAGTTAATGTACAATGTGATGTAAGTTACAGGGATATGATATAGTAATTCACAATTTTTAGAGGTTATACTCCATTTATAGTTATAAAATATAGGTCATATTCCCTGCATGTACAATATATCCTTATAACTTGTTCTGTACATAATAGTTTGTACTTCTTAATTCCCTACTCCTATGTCACCCCTCCCCCGTTCCCTTGCCCCACTGGTAACCATTGAGTTTGTTCTCTATACCTGTGAGTCTGCTTCTTTTGTGTTACATATATAGTTTATTGTGTTTTTTAGATTCCACTGTATAAATGATTTCATACAGTATGTGTCCTTTTCTGTGTGTCTTATTTCATTTAGGACAATGCCCTCCAGGTCCATCCATGTTGCTGCAAGTGGCATTATTTCATTCTTTTTTATGGCTGAGTAGTAGTCCATATATATATATATACACACACACACATACACATGCACGCACGCACATACACACACACACATACCACATCTTTATCCAGTTATCTGTTGATGGACACTTGGGTTGCTTCCATATCTTAGCAGTTATAAATAATGCTGCTCTGAATAATCATGCATGTATCTTTTAGAACCAATGTTTGTTTTGGTTTTTTCCCAGATATACCCAGGAGTGAAATTTCTGGCTCATATGGTAGTTCTATTAATATTTTTAATTTTTTAAGAAGCCTCCATAATGTTTTCCACAGTGGCTGTACCAATTTACATTCTCAGCAACAGTGTACAAGGGTTCCCTTTTCTCTACATCCTCACCAACATTATTTTTATTCTTTATGATGGTAGACGTGAGGTAATGGTAGAAGTGATGACAGATGTGAGGTGATATCTCATTGTGGTTTTGATTTGCATTTCTCTAATGATTAGTGATTTTGAGCATCTTTTCAGGTGTCTGTTGGCCATCTGCATGTCCTCTTTGGAAAAGTGTGTAATCAGGTCTTCTGCCTACTTTTTAACTAGATGGTTTGTTTTCTTGATATTGAGTTGTATGAGCTGTTTATTTATTTTGGATATTAACCCCTTAACAATTATATCATTTGCAAATATTTTCTTCTATTCAATAGGTTGTCTTTTCATTTTATCATGGTTTCCTTTGTTGTGGGCCATGTTATCTTAAATCCTATAATAGGTGAGTTCTTAGAGGTGATTGCTGGCTCCAGCCAAGTTTTCTCTCTTGACTTGCCTTCAGCTCTATCTAAATACTTGACTCTCTATTTTTTATTTCATTTCAGTTGTCTTTGTTAGAACCATAACTATGCAGAATTATTGTATAATAATTTATATTTGGGAATTTCTTAAATGAAAGTGTCAATTCTTTAAACAATCCTTAAATAACTTCTCTTTGAGACCTCTCTAGAAAGTCTTGAGATTCTCTGAAGTGTTTGTCATTGGCTGGTAGTCACTGCCGTAGAGCTTGGAATTCCAGGAAAACTTAGCTCTTTTAGAAAACGTAATGTCTTTATTCCACATTAGTACATCACTTGAGAAGAAAAGGAGTGGGATTCTATTTTCTTTTTTCATCCTTTGTGTGCACTAATCCTTCCCAATGATGTGCCTATAGAAAACATTTTGTCTCTTTCAAAATATCAGTGGTATATGAAGTGGAAGAGGATGTGGAGCTCTTTCATCTAGTCATGTGGGTTTATTGATATTTCATTGAATACATGTCTTGCTCAAGTGTATAAGTAGCTGCTAGGGATCTAAAGATAAATATGACTCTTTGCAGCTTGGAAAAAACTTGCAGTCTTAATGGGAGAGACAGTGGCACAGAGCTCTATGCTATACTAATTCATATAAGTATTCCTGGGGTCTTATGGGAATACCCTTCTGGGGCACTGTACCCAATAGGGACAGTGTTTGAAAGCATGATTTCTTCATTTTGCATGACAAGACTCTTTAGGGATCTGATAAACTAAGGATATTCTTGTTGGGGTGGTTGTGGACTAAAGTGGTATTATCATATACTGGTATTGTGCCTGATGATTCAGGGATCATCCACCAGACATGTTGCTGTCCCATTAAGAAAGGGCCAGAGAGGGACTTCCCTTGTGGCCCAATGGCCACAACTCTGCCCTC
>NW_011477405.1:18049-19773 GCF_000754665.1 Bison bison bison | reverse complement strand
GGACCCTGGTGGGCTGCAGTTCATGGGATTGCAAAGAGTCAGACACAACTGAGTGACTAACACACACACAAATATCTATGTACCACATTTTCTTTATCCATTCCTCTGTCGATGGACATTTAGGTTGTTTCCATGTCTTGGCTATTGTAGAGAGTGCTGCTATGAACATACGGGTGCATGTATGTTTTTGAATTATGGTTTTCTCTGGGTACATGCCCAGGAGTGGGATTGCTGGATCATAGCAACTCTATTTTTAGTTTTTTGAGTATGAACTTCCGTGGTCTTCTCCATAGTGGCTGCACCAATTTACATCCCCACCAACAGTGTAAGAAGCTTCCCTTTTCTGCACAATAAATTCAGTTGTTTTTAACTTTTTATTTTTATATTATTTTGAACTTAAAGAAGGATTGCAATAATAGTAAAAGAATTTCCTTGTATATTTCCCTAAGATTCACCAGTTATCTACTTTTTTTCCTCTATGTTAGTCCAGATCCTCTGAAAAGCATATGCCAATAAAGGATTAAGTGCACAAGAACTGTATTTGAGAAAATGCCTGTCTCAGAGTAAATGAGGGAGTTGGGAGAGTTTGAGGGTGCTGTCAGACCACAATGTGATCCTGACTCTGGATGAAGGAGATAAAGAATAAGGCTCGGGGGGAAGTATTGTGGATTGCCATCTCATCTGAAGAGTTCCCTGTCTTCAGTCCTCAGCGGGTCTTTTGAGCCAAAGTTCAGTGACAAGGAATCCTGCATCTTCCGAGGTGTGGCCTTGGCACAAACAGTTTCCCATAGATTTCAGAAAACAGCACCCGAGGCCCTTGGTCACTTCTGCTCCCTGTAGTAGGGGGTCTGTGAGGTGTTTTCTTATGATTGCCACCATCTACCCCTTGGGTTACAATTTACTTTTCCATGTGCCTCTACACTTGATCCTCTAGCGCTTTTCCTTCCAGGCCCCTGACAGATGGCCAGCCATTGACTACTGCCCAATAAACTGTACGCAGTTTCACCTCAGGCCACTTCTCCCTCTAGGCTAGTTGGTTAACGAAATACACTGCTTGGTAAGATATACTCCCTATTGTAGGCAACCTGTGAAGCACAGTGCCTTTATTATTCTGCCTCCTTGCCATGATCCATCTGAAAGTAGCAAAGGCATCATGTCCATTTACTCCTAAATACTCTAGGAAAAAAGACATTCTATACATAACCACAGTATGATTATCAAAACCAGAAAATGTAGCATTAAAATAATACTATTATCTAAACCACAATTAACATTCAGGTTGAACAACTGATCCAATTCTTTAGAGCTTCTTTTTCCTGGGTCCTGGATCCAATCTAGGATATGCGTTGCATTTAGTTACCATGTTTCTTTAATCTCTTTTAATCTGGAACAGTTCTTCAGTTTCCTTTCATCTTTTTTTGAATGCTGTAGGCCAATCATTTTGTACCTTGCCTCTAAATGCATTTTTTTTGCTATTTCCAAATAGTTGGATCCTTGTGCTTGTGCTTAATTGTGTCTGACTCTTTGTGACCCCATGGACAATCCTTTCCCCTAGGCGTCTTGTGGTGTCAGAAAATAAAGAAGTATAAACAAATGACACGAACATCACAAAAGAACAAAGAAGCCAGTGGGCCCCCAAAGGTGAAATGTGCAATAATTTGTTCATCAAAATAGATAATGATAGCAATATATCACAATGCATTAAATATCTTATTGTATAGCAC
>NW_011477405.1:13966-15036 GCF_000754665.1 Bison bison bison | reverse complement strand
AGTGGAAAGCTATATAGTTGTTAAAATGAACTAGAGCAGCTACCAGGGCAACATCAATCAACAGGAATAAATTTAAAAACAATGTTGCATGGAGAAATGAGACAAAAAGGGTAAATATGCACTATGCAATAAAAAATTTTAAGAATACATGAAACAATATAGTGTTTATATTTGTATGTATGAAAAGTACAAAAATATGGACAAAAATGATGCATGGCAATGTAGAACTGGTTACTCAAGGAGAGATATGAGTAAAGAAGTGATGGGTTGTATGAGTTTTTGCTGTATTTCTATTAAATAATGCATTATTTCTTAGAGAAAAAGAGACAGCCAAAGGAAATAAGGCAAAACAGTAACATCCAGTTAATTGGATAGTGTGATTATAGGTGGATTATTTTGTCATTTTCTTTATTTTTCGATATGTCTGAAATATAGGTAGTTTGTAAATGTAATGACTATCAAATGTGTTTCTTAAACTGAAATGCATTATATAACTATTAGGATATTATGATTATTCGTAGCAATACTACCATTATCCAGTTAATATATGAACATATAGTGAAAAGATGTTTAGGGTGTAATGCAGGTAGATAGTTCTAATGTTCTCATTTCCACTTAGGTGTGGATAAGGAAGGATGATTAACAAAAATAAAATGGTCCCAACATGGACAATTCCAGCTGATGCTGGAGGAAACCTGGAGAAGACCAAACACACACCAGTACAATTTCCCATCCTTAAAGTCTGGCTCAGCCATCTCCTCCTCTGTGAACCTTTCCATGAAGTCCCCCATCTCACTTTAAACTTGCTTTCCTGTGCTCCTGCAGCGTTTCATCACACGTGGTATTCTTTTGTTTTTTTGAGTTTGTCTCTGACACTGAACTGTGAGACTGAAAGCAAAGACCATTTCTATGTCATCTCTTGCATCTCGTGCTGAGAATAACCTTTCTTATCTACACTTGAAGCCTCAGGTCAGGTTCACCTTGTCCGGGAGGCCTTTCCTGACTCACCTCATCTGACTTAATCCTCCTCCTCTGTGTTTCCATAGTACCCTAGCCAGCTTCTGCCATGG
>NW_011477405.1:13117-13866 GCF_000754665.1 Bison bison bison | reverse complement strand
AGACTCTGAGCTCCTTGAGGTATCAGGCTCTATGTCCTCAAGTGTCCAGGAAAATGACTAGTTCATAGAAGGATCTCAATAATGGCATATTGAATTGTATTTAATTAAATCAAGAAAATATACTGAAAGTCTTAATTTATATGTGTGTAGCAAATACCCTAGCTAGATGGAGTTGAGGTATAGCTCCAGTCATATATAGAGATATACTATGTACGGAGTTGAATTATAACTGTCATTATTAATTTGTTTCTGAGTATCAATGCACTGTAAAAGCACCAGAACCCAGCTGAGAGTCTATACAGAAGAGATACTTTTCAAAATTATCATAGTTAACAGGGGAGAGTAACAGTTTTGTGATGATCTTTTCTTTATGTTCATTATTCTCAAGCCGTGTCTGATCACCTGTTTAGTGGTAATGTGTAGAAAACATTAGCTGGTTAAACTTCTGTTAGCTTTGGAATAATGTTAGTTAATATTTATTGAACACTCACTGACTTTGAAGAAAGAAAGATATAAAGATATTCACATTTCATCCCTCCTGAAATATCTCCCAAGTACTATTATCACTTCATGTTAAAGATGAAGAAACTGAGACTCACTGGGGTTAAGTAACCTGCCCAAAGTCAATCAGCACTTAAATCTGGGTAAGGTGATTAATTACACAATTACACTCGTCTCACACACTAGTAAAGTAATGCTCAAAATTCTCCAAGCAGGCTTCAACAATATGTTTACTGTGAGCTTCCACA
>NW_011477405.1:7963-9899 GCF_000754665.1 Bison bison bison | reverse complement strand
AAAAAAAAAAAAAAAAACTACACAGGGCAGGGGAGGGGGAAAACAGTACACAAACCATGCCCTCACCATAACTTAGAGAAAGAATAGCTAAACTTCAGAATAACTAAGTAAAAGAAGAAATAACACCAAATTACAGCCTATTATATCTCACATTCCCTGTCCTTCCACCTGCCCTCCTACAAGGCTCAGTGGTGAGCAAGGCTGACTGAGAAAACCTGAGGGGAAAGGGGAAGAAGGTAGATAGCTAAAAGGCCTAAATTTATATAAATACCACCAGAAAGACCAAGTTCAGACCACATTTGTAATAAAACATCTAAGTGGCACAGAGTATAAACTATAGGCAAGAGACTTATGTGTGATTTGAAGTCTTTAAAATACATGTACTTAGTCACTCCGTCATGTCCAACTCTTTGTGACCCCATGGACTGTAGCCTGCCAGGCTCCTCTGTCCATGGAATTCTCCAGGTAAGAATACTGGAGTGGGTGACCATGACTTCTCCAGGAGATCTTCCTGACCCAGGGATGAATCCCAGGTCTCCCGCATTACAGGAGGATTCTTTACCATCTGAGCCATCAGGAAAGCCCAAGAATACTGGAGTGAGTAGCCTATCCCTTCTCCAGGGGAACTTCCCAACCCAGGAATTGAACCGGAGTCTTCTGCATTGCAGGTGGATTCTTTACCAGCTGAGCTACTTGGGAAGCCCAACAATTAAAACACATAGCTTCTGGGGGAAAAAAACAAATAAAAAGCAACAAAAAAGAGCCCTTTGTCAACTGAGTAGTGAAGGGTAAAAGAATAAAAGGGATAAGATTTAGGGCCAACATGACAAAAGAGAGTCAAAAAATCAGAGAACACAGTAACTCTCCTCTATCACAAAAACGGAAACACAAATTTATTAAATATCTGGACTTTGCTAAACTGACAGAAGAGGGCGCCATTAAAATAGGAATCTCCTAAAAAAGAACACTATAACAAATGAACAACAAAAAGATTAACAAATCTCTACAGAATTATTGCTGAGAGAGAAATTTATAGCACTAAATACTTAAAATTGGAAAGAGAAAGGACCTTAAATCAATAATGTAAGTGACTACCTTAAAAAAAAACTAGAGAAAGAACAGTAAGATAATCCAAGGTAAGTAGAAGAAAGGAAATAATAAAGAGTAGAAATAAATGAAATTGGAAATAGGATAAAAATAGAGAAAATCAATGAAACAAAAAGCAAATTCTTTGAATTTATCATAAAATTGATAAACCTCTAGCAAGACTGAAACAGGTCAAAAGAGAGGCAGTATAAGTTACCAATAGCAGGAGTGAAACAGGGGATATTACTACAGATCCTTCAGCCACTAAGGAACAGTAAGGCAATACTATGAACAACTCTACTGACATAAATTCTAAAACACAGATAAACTGGACCGATTCCTTGAAACACACAAACCACCAAAACTTACGCAATACAAAAGAGGTAATATGAATAGTCTCATAACTATTAAAGAAATTCAATTCAGAATTTAAAAGCATTTATAAAAGAAATATCCTGACCCTGATCATTTAACTGGAGAATTCTAACAAACATTTGAGAAAAATTAGCACCACTCCTCCATAAACTTTTCCAGAAAATGGAAGAGGATACTACACTTCCCAACTCACTATACAAGGCCAATATTACCTTAATAACAAAACCAGGTAAATGCTTGTATATATTTTTGCACCCTGGGATCTCCCTTACTCCATTTCTTCCTTTAATTTAAATGGCCACCTGTATATGTCTTTCCCTGCTGTGTTAGGAAAATGGGGGCTGGATATCCCAAGAATCAGAGGTTATATAAAAATACTGCAGATAGACAGCAGACATAAATATCTACCAAATGCTATCTTAAATTTTGGTCCAAACTGATCATTTGGAAATAGATTTATTGTAAGTGTTTAATT
>NW_011477405.1:3419-5552 GCF_000754665.1 Bison bison bison | reverse complement strand
CTTTTTATGGCTGAATGGCCCAGTGGTAAAGAACCCTCTTACCAATTCAGGAGATTCAGGAGACAGGGATTCGATCCCTGGGTCAGGAAGATCCCCTGGAAAAGGAAATGGCAACCCACTCCAGTATTCTTGCCTGAAGAAACCCATCGACAAAGGAGGCTGGCAGGCTACATGGGGTTGCAAAAGAGTTGGACATGACTTAGTGACTAAGCAGCAACAACAAACTGGGTTGCTTTCAGCTTTGGCTATTATGAATAATGCTGCTAGGAATATTTGTGTACAGGTTTTTGTATGCATATATGATTTGAATTCTCTTGGGTATATATTTAGGAGTTGAATTTCTGGATCATATGATATCTCTAACTTTTTGAGGACCTGCCAGTTTTCTTTTTTTTTTCTGAAGTGGCCGCATCATTTTACTTTCCCACTAGCAATGTATGAGTGTTTCAATTTCTCCACATCTTCACCAACACTTGTTACTTATTTATTTTCTTTTTTTGATTACAGGCATTCTAGTGGATGTTAACTGTTATCTCATTGGGATTTTGACTTGCATTTCCCTAGTAACTAATAATATTGAGCATCTTTTCATGTGTATATTGGCCATTTGTGTGTCTCGTTTGGAGAAATGTTTACTCAAATCTTTTGCTCATTTTTCAATCAGATTGTCTTTTTATTATTGAGTTTTAGGAGTTCTTTTTTAAAAATACTTACTTATTTTTGGCTTTGCTGGTTCTTTGTTGCTGAGTACAGGCTTTCTCTAGTTGCGGTGGATGGGGGCTACTCTCCAATTGTGGTGCATAGACTTCTCATTGCAGTGGCTTCTCTTGTTGCAGAGCACAGGCTCTAGAGCAAGTTTCAGTAGTTGTGGTGCATGAGATCAGTAGTTACGGCTCACAGGCTCTAGAGCAAGGGCTTCAGTAGTTGTTATGCAGTGGCTTAGTTGCTCCACGGCAAGTGAAACCAGAGATTGAACCAGGGATCAAACCAGTGTCCTCTGTGTTGCAAAGCAGACTCTTAACCACTGGAGCACCAGGGAAGCCCAACAGTTCTTATTTTGGATATACATAACTTGTCAGATGTATGATTTTCAAATATTTTCTTCCATTCTGTGAACTCATTTGCAGTTACTTCCCTTTTCTCTGTATCCCCCCACCAGTCCCCTAGAAAATAATCACCTGTTTTCTGTCTCTCCTGGTCTGTCTGTTCTGAACATTTCTTGTAAATGGCATCGTACAATGTGTGGCCTTCTTTTTCTGGCTTCGTTCTCTCAGCATAATGCTTTTGAGGTTAATGCATATTGTAGCATGTCTTAGTGCTTCATTTCTTTTTATGGCTGAATAATACCCCACTGTATGGATATGCCTTGCTTTATCCTTTCATCAGTGGATATTTGGGTTGTTCCACTCTTTGGTTATTATGAATAATGCTGTTATGTATGGACATTCATGTACATGTTTTTGTGTTGACATATGTCTTTTATTCTCTTGGGTATATACCTAGGAGTGAAATTGCTGGGTCACATAATGACTCTATCTTTGACTTATTGAAAAAATTCCAAATGGTTTCTACAGCAGCTGCACTGTTTTCCTTTGCCACTGGCAATGTAAGAGAGTTCTAATTTCTTCACATCTTTGCTAACACTTGTTATTTTTCTTCTTTTTTTGATTATAGCCATCTTAGTGAGTGTGAAGTAGTGTCTCCTTGTGGTATTGATCTTAATTCCCATGATAACTCATGATGTTGAGCTTCTCTTCCTCTACTTATTGGCCATTTGTATAAATTCTTTGGATAAATGTCTATTCAAATCATTTACCCATTTTTTAAAAATTGTGTTATCTTATTATTGAATTATAAACATTTTTATGTATTCTAGATGCAAGTCTTATATGAGGTATATTTGCAGATAGTTTCCCATTTTGTGGGTTGTCTTTCACTTTCTTGATAGTGTTCCTAAAAGCAGAAAAGTTCTTAATTTTGATAAAGTGCCATTTATGTATTTGTTCTTTGGTCATGTAGGCAAATGAAACCATTGCCTGATCCAAGGTTGTGAAGATTTATACTTATGTTTTTTTCTCTAATAGTTTTATAGTTTTAGCTCTTACATTCAGGTCTTTGATCTGTTTTGAGTTT
>NW_011477405.1:0-680 GCF_000754665.1 Bison bison bison | reverse complement strand
ATGCCCAACCTACATATGTCATTAGACTGTGGATCACGAATGTCACTGAGCTTTGTAAACAAGACGCATTAGAAAAATTGCAAGTACTCAGATTTAGGGAGAAATTGACTCCTACCTTTTTTATTAAGTGGGTGGTTCAGCTTGTTTTTCTTTCTTTTAAAATTTTTTTCTTCTCAAAGAGCTTAATTTTGTTTAGTCTTCTTGACTTCACTCACTTTGTCAAGAATAGTTGACTCTCTGGTCAGAATTCCCTGTGAGCCAAACTGGTTTCATGTACTAAACCAGCTCTTATGTACTAAACCATGCTGTTATAAATCCTGTTATTACAGAAATGAAAATGCTGCCCTCTGCATAGACAAGCTGGACCCCCCACTTGCTTGTCTACTATAGGCAATTGGATTCACTAGCCCTTGGCCTGGTCTGCCAAATTGATTTATTATTTAGATGGGAGGTTCATTTTCTGAACAGAAAAGAAAGACCAAGTAAAAAAAAAGAAAGCAGAAAGACCAAGTAAAATCAATATCAGCTTGGATTTTGCCAGATTTTAAAATTAACTTTCTCCTCAGGATTTGATAAAATGAAATAAAATTCCCTCAGTATTTTTGTAATCATAAAAGAACCATACTCATATGATGTCTTAGGTTTTGCTTTCAAATAGAAAAATAAGATACAGGGAGGCT
>NW_011477404.1:10539-11770 GCF_000754665.1 Bison bison bison | reverse complement strand
GGGGGGGGCCCCGCCCGGGGGCCCAGCCCCAGAGCCAAACGCCCCCCTCCCCTCTCTCCAGCAGGTCTTCCCACCTCAGTAAATGAGAGGAGAAATGGCCCATACGGAAGTGTCACGTTCTTAAAACCACTGATCAAGTTTCACACAGCCATATAAGAGCGAACAGAACAGTTTTAGCTTTTTAATTTAATACAATATTATTTCAATTTGTGATGAGATAAGATGTCCTGGAGATTGCATTCCGATCGGACTCTATCCTCACGGACTTTGGGAAGTGTCAGCGGCTGCAGGTGAGGCGTGTCGGGGGGAAGTTCTTTACTAGCAGCATAATGTGCTGGCGGCCATGCCATCCGCCCTCATCAGGGTCCTGGGAGAGCCCGTCAGCACAGAATCTGGGACTCTGAGACAGGACGGCTGGGAGAGGCACCCGGGTGGCCCTGGAGAGGGTTCCCAGGCCCCCAGGCCCGTGGGCGCCGGCGTCTGCTGGAAGGGGTGGGAGGCGGCATGGGCAGGCCCCAGAGTCAGCGCTCTGTTCTTGGGGGTGAGTGGGAGCCCCAGCAGCCTCAGGGGGCGGGAGGCCCCATTTGCACATGGCCGCACATGGAAAGGCAGCGTCCACAGCACACACGGTGGGGAGGGTCGGGACCCCACGTTCCCGCCGCACCCCTCCTGAGGGGCTGGGAGCCTGTGGGCCGAGGGGGTGTCCACCCAGAGCTCATGTGCACTGCCCGCACAGCGCGCTCTGGGTCCCCGGGCTCCAGAGTGCCCTGACCTGACAGCCAAGCTCTGAAGCCCCCTTGGGGTCTTCACGAGCCCCCATGCCCTAGTGTGCACGCTCCTAGGCCCACCCCTGCGTCTACCACGGGCAAGGAGACCCCTCCCAGGGCAGGACAGGCCCCGTGGGGACAGAAGAGCGGGGCCCACGTGCCGGGGTCCTGCCCCGGCTGATCCAGGGTATTTGAAGCGGGGACGGCGTCGGCGACCTATTTATTTAAATATTTTATCAAAGATATAAAAGAGTAATAGGATGAGGATAGCTCGGTAGGAAAATTCAGTGGAGAAAAGAGGCTGAGTAGCTTGGTTTACGCAGGAGACCAATAAAACTTCAAGACAAGAAGTTTGCACCACTTACGTAGGCCGCAGGCGTCCTTCCGTTCTCCCGAAGGAGAGGAGACACTGAGGCCTCCCCGGTCGGATCTTAGAAGCCCAGGCATAATTAGTAAGCATGGTG
>NW_011477404.1:8901-9783 GCF_000754665.1 Bison bison bison | reverse complement strand
CTCCGAAAGAGGTGGTGGGGGACAGCCCCCCGTAAAGTCAGAGGTGTAGGTGAGAGCACAAAGTAGTAAAGTAGGCAGGCTCTGGTTATGGGGGTAGACGCTCGAGGATTTCCAGGGGGACTCCTGAGGCTCGATCCCGCCTTTGCGTATGTCGAGCCTCCTTCCTCATGACCTTTGCCATGGGCGGAGTACCTCACTCTGGCCCCCAACACCCACGGGCTCCGGGGAGGCCCCTCCCC
Source organism: Bison bison bison (assembly GCF_000754665.1). Classification (NCBI taxonomy): domain Eukaryota; kingdom Metazoa; phylum Chordata; class Mammalia; order Artiodactyla; family Bovidae; genus Bison; species Bison bison. The sequence continues at coordinate 9,544 of NW_011477404.1, read as the reverse complement.
TGAGCAGACCGGGCCTGACCTCTGGCGCCTTCGCACTGACTCCACCAGGAAGGGCCGCGGCCAGCCCTGGGGTCAGTGGTACAGGGGGAGCTTGGGCGGGCTGGTGGGAGCCGGGTCACACCCTGCGTGTGTCCTCTAGAGGCCTGGGCAGCCCTTTCTTCCCAGGACGCCCAAGATGCTGAGAGGTGAAAACGTGCCCACAGCAGTGCCCACAGAGACTTGTCTGTGGGCCGACTGTGGCTCCTGCCTGGGCCAAACCAGACAGGGCCCCTCCCCAGTGAGTCCGCAGACAGGAGGGGGCCTGGAGGGGGTCCAGGCTCTGCTCCCCGCACCTCCCAGATGGAGGCTAAGGACACCAGAGTCCAGGCCCCGCCACGCCCGCTGTGCGAGCTGGCCATCCTCCAGGATCCACCACCTTCCTGGCAAAGGCGGTGCTGCTCACCTGACTCCTCGGCCCCGAGACGGGCCTACATCCCGAGGCCACACCTGCACCCTAGCCCCAGGGTCGGACACCCCCTGCCGCCCGCCCTGCCCAGCCAAGGACGCCTCTGTTGACCCCTCCTCCTCCTGCCTCTGACCAGGGGGGCCCTTCCCCCTTCTAGGGTGGGAGTGGAGATGGCTGGGGGATGGGCGCAGGGAGCCC
>NW_011477404.1:6011-8548 GCF_000754665.1 Bison bison bison | reverse complement strand
GGGTCGGGCCCAGCCAGTGGGGGTTGCGGGGGGTGAAGGAGGCTGCAGGGCCCCGCTGAGGTCTCCACCGTTTACAGCTACTGGGGCCTCGTGTGCGTGCTCGTCCCCCACACCCTGGGCACTCTGCCCACCTGAGCCCACGCAGCTCTCCAGGCCTGGGCAGCGCCCCCCACAAGGCAGTTCTGCGCCAGCCCGGGGCTCAGGCCAGCCCTGTCCGGGGACCGGGGGACCCCCAGCAGCATCGCAAGCCCCTCACTTGGTGAGAAAGCTCAAGCCCAGGAAGGGCGGCGAGTGGGCCAGGGTCACATCCCGAGGCGGGCCTCACTCATTCACTCACCCGTGTGCTCGGCTCATTCGCGTGCCGGGCGTGGTCCTGGGTTTGGGACATGGCCCAGCTCCCTGACTCAAGGACATGGAACGCCCGCCTTAGGAGACACACGCCTAAAGCAGGGTGGCCTCCAAGGGCCCCACGTGGGCCAGGGCGGTGGGCGGCCGGGGGCTCAGGGAGCCTCTTCCAGGAGAGCCCCGTCTTGGACCCAGGCTTGTGGAGGACGGGGCTCCAGGCGAGGGGTGGTCAGGGCCTGCCGCACATCTGCCCCGGGGAGGCCAGGGCAGTGGAGGCTCCGGCGGCAGCAAAGCGGGGCGGCCAGGTGGGAGGCTCCCGCTGGGCTTGGAGTCCAGCACACAGGAGCCCCTGCTGGGCCACCTCCCCCTTCCTCCTGTAGCCACGCTGGCCCACGCCCCACCCTGAGCTCCCCTCACACCCCGGACCCTCCGCGCAGCCAGGCCTCGGTTCGAGCATCGCCCTGCCCTGAAAGTCCGTCAGTGAGGCCCCAGGCCAGCGTGTGGGCCCCATGAGGGCCCCTGGGGAACAGCCCTCTCCAAACACACAGCCCACCACCGTGTCCAACGATGGGAGCACGGTTCCTCTGGGCCATGTCTGGGAAGAGAAAGGCCATATTGAGCGCCTCCTGTATGCACAGGTGGATCTCAAAGCCCCAGGAACCTCCCAGCTGGGCATGGGTCCAGCTAAGCCTCCCGCTCAGCGCTGTGCCCACTGCACACTGCCGTGCACACTCCTGTTGGTCTGTGGGCCTCTTGCAATTGTTGGGGCCCCCTGGGGCTGGAGCACCAGCTGAATTCTCCTCCAAGTTGGGGGGCTGCAATGAAGCCGGGCCCCACCTATATGCCTCGAGGGTGGTCCCTGCGGCCCCTCCTGCTCTGCCCCCGATGGAATGCATGTTGTGTGACCTGGTAACTCCTCGGCCCCCAAGGACACCGCCAGGCTTGACCTGCCATGACCGGGCACTGGCCCCCGGGTGGACAGCAAGCACAGCCTGCCAGCAGCTCACACCCTGGGGTGTGACCGCCAGCAGGGGATCTGCTACCTTGAGCCCCCCAGCACCCCCAGGGGGGCCTCCAGGGCCCCAAAGAGGAGCCATGATGGAGGGCAGCCCCCTCTCCCCGGGGGTGCCTATGAGGTGCGTGTCCCCACCAGGGCTGTCCCCTAACGGGCTGGACAACCTCACACGCGCCGGGAGGAATCCTTCCCACTCCGTCTCAAGATGCCCTGTGCACCTGCCCACCCGGGCTCCCGGGTCACGTGGAGGGCACTGCCACAGGGGTGCTGGAGCTGGGCTGCAGGTTCCAGCCCCAGGCCACACCTAGCTTGCTGTGTGACTCCAGGGGGCTGGCCGCACCTCTTTGAGCCCCTGTCTCCTTGTCAGTAAAATGCAGCTATCGGCTCTGCTGAGTGGCCCTCTGCCTCCCCCTGGTGGTGAAGAGGCCGCACTGCCGCAGGGGCCCGCGTGGGAGGATGGTGTAGGGGCTGGCACTCAGGGAGGGTCAGGCTGACAGCCCCGGGGCCCTTCCAGGTCCTCTTCCTAACACGCAAGGGCCCCGGGCCTCTGCTCAGAGCCACCACGGTGCCCAGCGCCTGCGGAAGGACGTCAGGCTGCCCTACCTGGCCGAGTCCCTGCAGGGCCCAGGCCCCACTGACGGCCCGGGGCTGTCCACAGCCCCCCATCACCCCGCCCTCCACCAGGATCTGGCCGCTATCCAGGGGTCAGCAGGAAGTCTCTGAGCCCCTCTACCCACTGCTGGGCCAGGCTCAGCCCCGTGGCCCCATCAACCTCACCAGGAACACGCAGCCCATTGCTACCAGAGGCTTAGGGAGGGCAGGGCCCTGGCCCAAGGCCACGCGGCTCAGCAGCACAGCCGGGACCGGGAGTCCACCTCTGCGCCAGGCAATGCCCTGCCCTGTCAGGTCACATCCTGATCACGGTTCCCCAGACCCCAGCGGAGACCCCCACAGCCCGTGAGGACAGAGAGCTGAGAGCCGGTGGGCCCAGCACATTCAGCCAGGGGCTCCCATCCCCACGGGCACCTACGGGGTCCTGACGCCACCTGTTGCCAGGTGGGGGAGTGTCCGTGCTTTGCTGTTGCCAAGGGTCCCCAGGGCGGGACCACCATGGTGGGCTCCGCGGTGGCTGCAGACCCCACAGGAAGACACGGCTGTGCCTCGCCGTGCCGGGGTG
>NW_011477404.1:4986-5911 GCF_000754665.1 Bison bison bison | reverse complement strand
GTGACTCGCCGTGCTGGGCTGGGAGGCTGAGCCCTGGGAGGGAGGCTGACTGCGGTCCAGGGGCCCGGGCTGGCGCTGCCGAGGACGCAGGTCTGGGCTGCGAGGAACCTCTGCTCCCTCAGGCCTGCCCTGCGGGACCGTGGCCCCCTTACCCCGGGTCGGGCAGGGCGGTGCCTGGCTCTCCCTTGCTGGACGCCAGGAACACGGCCCACAGGGGCCCAGCTGGCCTTCACCTCAAAGGTCAAAGTCACAGATCTAGACGGGCATCCCCACGAGTGGGGGGCCCGCACCCGGTGCAGTTTGCAGAGACCCGGCCCTGCCCTGGCTCCTGAAGGCTCACGTCTAGCCTGTCCGCGCCACCAGGCCAGGAAGCAGCCAGCAGGCCCATCCCAGAGGGCCCAGGCCGGGTCCAGAGAGGCTGTGAGTGCCCTAGGCCACAGGCCTGTCCACGCAGCAGCAGAGGACGGTGGCTAAGACCTCTGGGCTGCCAGGAGCTCAGGGCCGGACGGGACACGGAGGCCAGGCTACGCGTCAGTTTCTTTATTGAGGCGCCCGGGACCCCGCAGAGCGGGCAGCGTGGGTCCCACCCCACCCGCAGGTGAGGGTCCTGCAGCGCCACCAGGCGGCTACTCGGGGGTCCTGCTCCGGCTCTTGGGGGACCAGATGCTGGACAAGCGGAATCTGGGCTTCTTCCTCTGCTCCTCGCCGCTCCTCTGCAGGTCTAGGGGCGGACACAGGGGCCTCGCTCGCCCACCTGGAGGCCGGCTCCCCACAGCCTCCCACCCGCGGGGCCTCCCAGGCCCCAGCAGAGCCCACCCGCCGCCCTCCCCAGGGGAACGCGCCGAGCGCCTGCCTGGAGAGCACCCGCCGGGCTGGGCGCCATCTGGGGGACGAGGCCTCCCCTCGCCCCGACCATGGGACCCCT
>NW_011477404.1:3735-4886 GCF_000754665.1 Bison bison bison | reverse complement strand
CAGGCCCCGCCCACGCACCACAGGCCCGCCCCGACTGGCCCGCCCCGCCCCCACGGGCCCGCCCCCCCTCGAGCCGGAGCCCCCAGTCACCCAGCTTCTGGATCATGCTCTGCAGCACCTCGTCCTCCTCCTGCTCCCTGAAACGGAGCGGCCGTGAGGGCACGCAGCGGCGGGGGTGCGGGCACCCTCACACCGCCGGACCTCACCAGCCCTCTCACCACCTGCCGGCGGGCCACACCACTGAACCACCCTCTCCCGCCCCACGCGGGTCCCCACTTATCGGCCCGGCAGGACCTGGGACAGTGACTCGGGGTCGGAAGGGCCGGCGTGCACCAGGGGTCTCACTAGGGGAGACCCTGGGAGCCGGGCTGCCTGGCAGGGCCCGCCCTCAGCCTCAGGACCCACCTGCAAAATGCACAGGGTGGGTCTCCTCCGGCTGACCAGAGGAGAGGTCCTGAGCCCCCCTCACCCGGACCCCCCTGGACCCCTCACCTAAGCCGGTCCTCATCCAGGAAGTCAATGATGTCGCTTCGGCTGTTGACCGTGTGCACGTACTGGTCCAGCAGATCCTGCTCCCGCCGCCGGTCCTGGGGGGACTTCAGACCCTCTGCACGGACAGCTGGCGTCAGCGGAACCCTGTTGTCCCCACCCTGCTCAGGGACGTGGTGTCCCCACTCCCCAAAGGTCAGGCTCCTCCCCTGGCGGAGCAGGGGGGTCCCTGGCCCGTGAGGGGCAGCACTGGCTGAGGGAGCAAGTGAACAGCGCCTGAACTGGAGGGGGGCGCTGCGGGCCCCTCCCAGCTGTCACAGCCACGCACACAACACCGCCCGCCTGTCCCAGACACGGCGGGCTCGCAGCACTATGGCAAGGGGCGGGCAGGCCTGCCAGGACCCGAGCCCCAGCCCTGCACTCAGCTGCGGGAACCACGATGCCAACAGACTCTTGTCAGCTGCTCCCGGCACGCCCCACACAACCCTCACCACCACCGAAGGAGAGGGCGCTGGGATCGCCATTTTCCAGGAATGAAACCCAGGCACAGAGAGGCTGAGGAGCTCAGCCAGGCAGCCAGCCTGGGGCCCAGAGAAGCCCGCACCCCGCAGCCCCGCCCCGCGCCACTGGCTGGACGCACCCGGCTTGGCCATCAGCCGGCG
>NW_011477404.1:0-2077 GCF_000754665.1 Bison bison bison | reverse complement strand
AGACGCAGACGCGGCTACCCGTGGTGAGGATGAGCCATGTGTCAGGCCGGTAGGCCCAGGCCCTCCCCCTCCTGCCTTCCTGAGCTGGGGCCCCTTGGAGGGTGCCCACATGGGTGTCAGGCCACAATCCAAGTCTGCCCGGCTGGCCCCGTCCATGGGAGGGGAAGGGGACAGAAGCCTGGCCCTTGAGGGCACAGGGGACCTGCTTGGGGAGGCAGAGCGGGGCTGGGAGCAGACAGGCACAGTCACGCCTCACACAGGCATGCCCGCCCGCCAGGACCAGCGGCTGCTCTGCCCCCGAGGGAAGGGCCTGCTAGACCGGGGCTGCCTGCAGAGGAGGGTGGGGGCCTCTGCTGGCAGTACCTGGGAGGCTGGCCCCGGGGCCGGCCGCGCCCGGCGTCCTGTCCACCCGCACAGAGGTCAGCGTGATGCGGATGCCCGCCTTGGAGCTCCCGGACGCCTTCCCGGCTGCATCACCTGCCCGCGGCTCTCTCAGGACCTGAGGTTCCTTTGCCTCCGGGGCCCTGGGCAGAGAGGCAGGAGGTCAGGGGAGGGACACAGGCCTCCCCACACCCTGTGCAGACCAGTCTGAAGCACGCGTGCAGCTCTCGGCCCCGATGGCCTCACCTGGAGAGCAGATGTGTGTGCACAGGTGTGAGCGTGTGCTCAGGCGCACACGGCCGATGCACACACGGCCCCCGCCTGGAGCGTGTATGAGGATGGGTCCCCGCAGCTCACACAGGGAGGCCACCCCGCACCGCGGACCTGCAGCGGCCCTCTCTCCCTCCCTGCCCCTCTCTCTGCCAAGCCTACAGTGAGTGGGGGTCCCAGGTCAGCCCTGGGGGGACGCACCTCGGGTGCTCTCCTTCCCTGGGGCCTCCAGGCTGGCTCAGTGAGGATCCGAGGGTCCTGATGGACCCTCCCTGGAGCCGCCTGACCCCCCGAGGCCAGCAGCCTGAGGGCACATGGCCTGTCCCCCCAGGCTCCCGCTTCCATAGCTGACCCGCACGGGCCGACGGCACACAGCCCTGCCATGGGTGCCAACTGGCCGCCGTGTGGCTGGCCTGTGAGAAGCGCCTGCTCTGTGCCTGCCCGGTGCCCGCCCTGGCCACAAGCGGGGGAGGCTCAGCGCCCCGGGGGCCTGCCACATGCACCTGTCCACAGGGCTCTTCTCCACGGGCTTCAGGCGGGCCCTCCACCCCGCCGGCTGGTCCTCCGGGCTGCCCTGGGGGCTGGCACCTGGGCCTGGATGGGAATAGTCTGCTGGGAAAGGCTGCCCCTCCCGCTCCTCCCACCACCCCACCTTCGGGCGCCCCCACGGCCAGCCTGGCTCCTGGGAAGGGCTCCCCGCTGTGTTGTGTGCCTGGGGGGTCCCTGCCCGCTTCTCCTGCTGCCAAACAGGGTGTGCGCTCCAGGGACTCCGTGCGGGTGTGGGGTGACCGTCTGCAGGCCTCCTCGGCTCCGGGCAGAATGGCCTTCGGGCTGGGGGCTCAGCCACGAAAGAGGAGGAAGAATGCTTTGGATCCTGCGTTCTCTGAGCCGCCCAGTGACCCCACGGGTGCCCTCAGGGGCAGCCCCGGCGCCAAGAAAAAGCCAAGTGCACAGTCCTGCAGCAAAGTGCCCGTAACGCTGGCCTGGAGCACGAGGCCAGGGCAGTCAAGGGCATCAGGGCCTTTGGAGAACAGACCCCGAGGCCAGTTCTGGGCAGTGAGGAGGGACCCACGGGAAGGGGACCCTGCCAGGGCGCCGTCGCCATAGGGCGGCGGGGCTGTGGGGCTGGGCCAGCGGGTGACAGCCCCCCAGAAGGGCCCCCAGGAGCTAGGCTGTGAACAGGACCACGGGCTGGGAACAGAGTGGCCACGACACGGCGGCAGGCTGGGCGTGGGGACGCCGGGGACCCCACCACCCCCACAGCCCGGCCCGCACCCCGCCCACACTGGGGGCTCTTACCCTTGGCCAGCGGGGCCTCCAGCTTCAGCCTGGAGCCAGCACCGGCCCCGACAGCCCCTGAGGAGGCAGCCGAGCCCTTCTTGGCCTCCTGGGATGCCCATGAGGTACTGCCGACATCCGGGGGGGT
>NW_011477403.1:15785-17010 GCF_000754665.1 Bison bison bison | reverse complement strand
GTCCGACTCTGTGCGACCCCATAGACAGCAGCCCACCAGGCTTCCCGTCCCTGGGATTCTCCAGGCAAGAACACTGGAGTGGGTTGCCATTTCCTTCTCCAATGCATGAAAGTGAAAAGTGAAAGTGAAGTTGCTCAGTTGTGTCCGACTCTAGCAACCCCACGGACTGCAGCCCACCAGGCCCCTCCGTCCGTGGGATTTTCTAGGCAAAACTACTGGAGTGGGGTGCCATTGCCTTCTCCGCATCATCTCTCTAGGCATGCATAAACTATTAATCAGTACCTATTCACACCAAACGAGCTAAATTTTGAGGCTTGACTGCTACCTGAATTCTGGTCTGTAGCAGTTATTGAGGGCTTTGGCAACTATCTGAAGAGGCGAAACTTCTAGTACATATTCAAAGAAATTAGTTACAGAAACATCTTTTATTAAACACACAATTATATTTGTTTTTAAAGGGCACATTTCTTTAAGATATATGAAGGGCATGCTGAATGCCATGCATGCAAGAAGAGTATACCACCGTCCTTTCACAGAAGTGTGACATCACCAGCCACGAGGGCTGTCAGTGTCCTACTGTTGAACAATGTTAATGACTAAGGACGAGGTGACCTAATGGAATCTGACATTCCAAACAATCTTGAACAGCCAATTATCTTAACAAAATGGCCTTAACGGGGAGTTATAAAAACGGAGAGCTGGTGACTGAAGTAATCCTAGAATCACAACCTGGAAGAAGAAAAGTACCCTCTCAGAAAGACAAGCAGCCATTCCCACAAACGTAAATGCTTGATTCAGCTTCCCATTTCGTGTTGTCTGAGTACCTCTGGCAACCATCATATGCAATAATATTAAAATCAGTGAGGGAATCCCAGGTCCTGAGTGAGAAAATAGGAAACAAGCCACTCAGAGGTACCTCAGTTACTTACAGCATCCCAGACATGGGCCACCTTGACCGGCCATTTGTCCATGAGCTTCCAGCAAACTGCAGGTCTTTATTTAAAGAAGATCCAACCTCATGATTTTAGAAATGTCTTTGGAAAACTCCTCTGGCAGCCTTTGCCAATCCCTCCCCCCTTTTCCAGATAAGGGGGTGGGGGGCTGAGCACAGGCGCCTCCTCACAGCAGGATGATTTTCTTTTATATTCTAGGAGTGTCATCCAGGCCACAGTGAATTTCCTTCCTTTTAACTCTTCTATTCCTAAACCTCCACAAACTCAACCTA
>NW_011477403.1:9841-12349 GCF_000754665.1 Bison bison bison | reverse complement strand
CACAACCACCTTATGATATAGACATTACAATTCTTATTCCCATTTTATAAGATGAGAAAACTGAGGATCAGAGAGCAAAATGAACTTGCCCAAGCCCACACAGCCAGTAAGTGGTGCACAGCTGGAATTCAGAGTGAGGTCTGTCTGGTTCCAAAGTTCTTAAGCACCTCTCTCTAATGCCAATATGGGAGACTTGATTCTCCTTGGAGAAGGAGAGAAGAGAGAAGTTTGAAATGGCATATTCACTATTACTAAAATTTCACACAATAAAAAGGGCATGTGATTTTTGTTTTTATTCTGTGGAATTTTTTTATAGAAACAGAGGGAGTTAATCGGCTGGAGGATGCTGAAGACTGCCTTCAAAGAAACCTCACTAGATCCAGAGTTGAGTAATACTTCTCTCAGGTATAGATTCACATCAACCAAGCTCACAAAGGGCTGTGTGTAAAATTTTTAAATTCCCAGGCTTTGGAGACTCCAAACTTAATTTTGACAATGTCTCGAATTAATTAAGCACATAGTATCAAACCCTCTTAAGACTGCTATATCAAAGCTAAATGCCACTGTATACATTTATAATGATAAACATAATTTACAACGTGTCAGATCCTCACTAATCTCCCTGGTAAATAACATGGGAAGCCAAAGTATCATCTAAGATTTGCTTAACAAACATAGAGTTGGTATCAACTCAAGTTATAAGATTTGAATGTTTAATAATAGCATCATGTTAAGATATAGCTCTATAACTAGGATTTTATAATAACATGTTACAACAATAGCTAACATTTATTGAGGGATTGCAATGTACCAGGCACTGTGCTAAATATATAAATTATCTTCCTTTATTCTCACAAAGGCTCTATGTGGTAAGTAACATTATTAAAACAAAGACTGAACATATAGCCACTTGCCCAAGATCATAAAACTAGGGAGTGTTAGGCATGAGACATGAACACTAATCAGTCTGATTATGGGACTTCACTCATAACCACACTGCTTCATTGCTGTGACGCCTACTCCAGAGCCATACAAGGCAGTCTCTCACCTGGGTAGAACGGGCTGATCAGAGCTACTAGCTTTCTCTGTGACTTTCTCCTTTTTCTCTGCTTTCATGACCAACAGCCCCTAACTCCCGCTGCCTAATTGACATATTCTTTCTTCAGCTGTGTTGACACGGTCAATCAGGCTGCTGTCTGGTCTTTTTCCCTAGGAGCCATTAAATCTGCCTGTCTCTGTCTCAGTATTGCTGTCTCTCTTTTTGGAATTTAAAAAATAAAATTCAAAGAAGCAGCATAATAATCACCCATATTTCTGAGAACTACTATCAACAATAGGTAAATTTTGCCAATTTGCTTCCAGTCTTTTCTTCTACATGTATGCTTTAAAAATTATACAAATAATATGTGATGACATTCTTCTTTTATAATTTACTCTCTTCAAAGGGAATTTGCATAACTCTGTTCTCCTTTATAACCTGTTGATTTCCTAGCTTACCTCTTAGGGGGAAATTTATTTTCAATATTTTCAGGTGCTTGGGGAGGCCGCTTCAAGCTGCTATCATGCCCTAACTACCTATTACCAGATATGGTAAGATTGGTATAAAAACAGGTAGATAAGATTGACCATCATATTAACAGCAGAATTCAAAACCATATACTTTGTCTAGCTTGCTTAACTCTCTTAATTGTTAAGAAAAATCCAGGTCGGCATAAAAGATTGCAAAAAATGGCATTTTAAAGGAGTCAGTGACTACACAAGCTTTCCCCAACAATGCAAAAGTATTTACATTTTGACAAGGAAATTACAGGATTGAATATAAACAATTAATTACATGGGTGACTTTAGCAAAACTGAGGGCATCATTTCGAAAAGAGATACCTTGGAAATAGCAAAGTAACCTATTTAGAAGCACCTCTGAACATTTCTGAAACTCACAGACATAATTCACGATATCAGATGAATGACAGTTATATTTATTTCAAAACAAAAAATTAAAGGGGTTGTTGGTTTTGGGGTTTAAAGAAAGATGCGTGCCCAAAACTATTTTTAAAGGTTATCTGCAAAAGGATAAGACCACAAAATTAATGCAAACTAAAAAGCCTTCCTGAAGGGGAAAACTGTGGTGTGCATGGCAAATATCAACAAGTGAGCCCAGTGAACAATGGTCAAAGAAATCTTTTCCATTGAATCAAAAAAGCCTTTTTCAGTCTGTGATACATTAAACTTCTAGAGTTGTCATTATAGAGTTATTTTTATAGTTTATCTACTCTAAGTATATCCTTCTCATAATATATATATAGCAGAAAACAGAGGAGATATTATAAATTAAATTCATTGCTATTTCTGATAAAAACACCATTCAAAGAATCTTATCATAGATTATGAACTATCAACCAAATGACTTGCTCCCCCTCCTGGCCACGCCAGGTATGACATAACACATCCCTCCTGCCTCAGCCCTTCACAGAACCTTTCTCAGACAGCATTTGGCACACTCCTACTATG
>NW_011477403.1:5359-7526 GCF_000754665.1 Bison bison bison | reverse complement strand
TACTAGGAGTAAACCTACCTAAAGAGACAAAAGACCTGTATGCAAAAAACTATGACACTGATGAAAGAAATCAAAGATGACACAAACAGATGGTGAGATACCATGTTATTGGATTGGAAGAATTAATATTTTCAAAATGACTATATTGCCCAAAGCAATCTAGAGATTCATTGAAAAGTGAAGTCGTTCAGTAGTGTCCGACTCTTTGTGACCCCATGGACTGTAGCCCACCAGGCTCCTCCATCCATGGAATTTTCCAGGCAAGACTACTGGAGTGTATTGCCATTTCCTTCTCCAGAGGATCTTCCCAACCCAGGGATCGAACCTGGGTCTCCTGCATCACAGGCAGACGCTTTACCATCTGAGCCAACAGGGAAGCCCTATCAAATTACCAAAGGCATCTTTCACAGAACTAGAACAAAAAATTTCACAATTTATATACAAACACAAAAGATCCCAAATAGCCAAAGCAAGCTTGAGAAAGAAAAATGGAGCTAGAGGAATCAACCTCCCTGACTTCAGACTATACGACAAAGCTACAGTCATCAAGACAGTATGTTACTGGCACAAAAACAGAAATATAGACCAATGGAACAAGATAGAAAGCCCAGAGATAAACCCATGCACATATGGGCACCTTATCTTTGACAAAGGAGGCAAGAATAAACAATGGAGAAAAGACAGCCTTAATAAGTGGTGCTGGGAAAACAGGAAAGCTATGTGTAAAAGAATGAAATTACAACAATTCCTAATATCACATAAAAAATAAACTCAAAATGGATTAAAGACTTAAATGTAAGGCCAGAAACTATAAAACTCTGAGAGGAAAACATCTGCATTACACTCTTTGACATAAATCACAGCAAGATTCTCTCTGACTCACCTCCTAGTTTAATGAATATAAAAACAAAAATAAATAAATGAGGCCTAATAAAATTCAAAAGCTTTTGTACAGCAAAGGAAACTATAAACAAGACAAAAAGACAACCCTCAGAATGGGAGAAAATAATTTTCAGATGAACCAACTAAGGGTTTATCTCTAAAATATATAAACAGTTCAAACAGCTCAATATGAAGGAAAAAAAAACAAAACAAAACAAAAAAATGTGCATAAAACCTAAATAGACATTTCTCTAAAGAAGACATACAGATGGCCAATAAACACTTGAAAAGATGCTCAACATTGCTCATTATTAGAGAGATGCAAAACAAAACCACAATGAGGCATCACCTCACACTGGTCAGAATGACCATCATCAAAAAATCTACAAACAATAAATGCTGGAGAGAGTGTGGAGAAAAGGGAACCCTCCTACACCATTGGTGGGAATGTAAACTGTTACAGCCAGTATGGAGAACAGTATGGAGATTCCTTAAAAAACTAGAAATAAATAAATCTACCATATGACCCAGTAATCTGACTACTGGGCACATGTCCTAAGAAAATCACAATTCGAAAAGACAGACGTACACCAGTGTTCACTGCAGTAATATTTACAATAGGCAGGATATGGAAGCAACCTAGATGTCCACTGACAGATGACTGGATAAAGAAGTTGTGGTGCATTTATACAATGGAATATTACTCAGCCATAAAAGGAACAAATTTGAGTCACTTATAGTGAGGTGGATGAACCTAGAGCCTCTTATACAGAGTGACGTTAAGTCAGAAAGAGAAAAACAAGTATCTTCTATTAACACATGTACATTGAATCTAGAAAAATGGTACCGATGAACCTAGCAGAGAACAGACTTGTGGAAAAAGCAGAGGAAGGAGAAGGCAGGACAAACTGAGGAAGTACATTGACATACATACACTATCCTGTGCAAAAGAAATAGTTAGTGGGAAGTTGCTGAGTAACACAGGGAGCCCAGCCTGGTGCCCTGTGATGACTTAGAGGGGTGGGATGCTCAAGAGGGAAGGGATATATATGCAAAATTATGATTTATTCACGTTGCCATACAGCAGATACGAACACAAAATTGTAAGACAGTTTTCCACCAAATAAAAGTTTTAAAAGAAGAGAAAAAAGAGAAGAGACTTACACAAAGAAATTTTTCCATTGTAGATAAATATTTTGGAAACAAAATTAGTAATGAACTCTTATCTGCTGCTGCTGCTAAGTCGCTTCAGTCGTGTCCGACTCTGTGCGACCCCATAGACCTG
>NW_011477403.1:0-2105 GCF_000754665.1 Bison bison bison | reverse complement strand
CGTGCATAATTTTAGATGAGTTCATAGGAGTTTGGAAAAAAATCACTAAAAATTAAAAACAGGAGGTAGATCATACCCATCATTTTTGTTATTCAATGGTCTTTTTTCAAACTCCCTCATCGTTTCAACTCTTCCCTTTCCCACCACATCCGAGACTCCTTTTTTTCCTCCAGGTTATTGCTACAATCCCAGCCCAGGCACATAGCACCTCATAATATTTTAATGGAGCTCATGTTGGATGCATGGTAAACTAATAAAGCCCCCACTGAAGTAAAATGATGTGTGTTAGATCACAACGAACCTAGCGATGTCTTGTACATGGCGCCTCTGTATAAATGTCATATAGATAGATGAAATGAGGTGGGTATGGAGACTATATGGAAGAGGAGGCTGAAAGCAGACGGAAGCCAGGTTGAGAAGGGACCTAGGCACCATGCTTGAGTTTAGGTTTGATCTTACAAGCTATGGAGGGTCAATACATTTTTCTGAGTTATAAAAGTGGGAAAGGAAAAAGGGAAAGCTATTTGCAGGCTAAAAGAGCAGTATAGCTTTCTCACTATTCAATAGTAAAGTTCATTTCTCTTTAACCCTGCCACAACTGTTTCAGAGCAATTCCTTTTCTTACCTGTCCCTGCACAAGGAAGCTTTTTAAAAGATACAATATATCCTTTTGTACTTTGTTTTAATAACAGATTCTTTTTTCTAAAGGGTTCACTCATATCTCGTTTTCATTGCTTTTCTGTTTTATAATATTAAAGAGAAACAATGTATGTCCAAGATTACCCTGTCTGAAAGACAGGTGGTTGCTGGTAGCCTGGGAAGTCTAGACCTGAGCTAACTGTAAGTTCCAGCTGGTCAGTTTCACAATAATTACCTATCTCTGAAAGCAATCTATATAAGAACATATAATTACCGACCAACTTGCTTCTGCAACACTGGAACTGTGGTCTTAGTGATAGCCACCCTTCAGAAATGTGGTCCTTCGCCTGGGAAACAAGTAGGTTCTGTTGCCAGAGATTTAAAGAGTGATCGATAGGCAACATCACCACCTTGATCAAACCCCTCACAGTCTACCTGGGGTGTTGTTACCCCAAAAGGGATAGAGAACAATGAACTGCAGTACTTCAATAAAACTTTCAAAAAGGAGGCTCCAAAGGATTTCTGTGTTAGCATCATTATAGTATAGTCATAGTGAATAGCAACTCATCAGGGACCTTTCTCCATAATGGCTCATTCCAAATATTTACTTCATTTTTCTCATATCTCAAATCCCAGTAGAATTACAATGTTCACACTGACTTATTGAAAATTATTACAGAAACGATATTCTCGGTATGAGCCATATTGCATTTCCTCCTCCAATTACAGCCTTACATTATGTTTCTTTTTAATTCTGTATTTTTTTTTAATTATTTTCTCTCTGAATCGATCCTCTGCATCTACAAAGGTAGCTCGATATTTTCTTTCTCAAGTGCCTCACAGTGATGTTCTCTGGCAATATAGGCTGGAAGGAAATCTCTCTCGGTCTCATTTCCTTCACTACAGAAGTAAATCCACTGGCATGACTCATCCACAAAAAGGTAATGGGAATGTTTTCCTGCCACATGAGTCAATCCTGATGTAAGAGGAGTGAAAGGCCAGGCCAGATGGCAACTGTCACAGCCGGCTGGGTATACTGCCAGGATCATAGAGGCTAAAGCTGGGCCAGGTGTCACAGCTCAAAATGAGGCAACTGGGGACTCCATGAAATGACTCTAAGGCCAGGATGACAGGAGACCAATAAAACACTTTTCCAACAAACTGAGAAAATAATAACTTGCACCCTTTTCTTTACTAGCGGACTCCTATTTGCAAAGGCGAACTCTAGATTGCTTGGAGGAAGTGATACGTTAGAGTAGACTTCTCTTCTGAAACTCTTTGGACAAGGCTGATGAAGCAGAAACTAGGTGTAAGTATGCCACAGGAAAGTGGGGAAGAGGCAGCTTGGTAGTGAGGAGCTGGCCGAGGCCAGGCTTGTTTGGCTTCTGCTCCCAGGTACAGTGAGGGCCTGCACTGTACTATGGGTGCCACATGCCCCAAAGAGAATCAGATGTGAGTCTCGTCCA
>NW_011477402.1:12731-15371 GCF_000754665.1 Bison bison bison | reverse complement strand
TAGCAAATGAAGCAACTGACAAACAACTAATCTCAAAAATATATAAGCAACTCCTACAGCTCAATTCCAGAAAAATAAATGACCCAATCAAAAAATGGGCCTAAGAACAAAATAGACATTTCTCCAAAGAAGACATACAGATGGCTAACAAACACATGAAATGATGTTCGACATCACTCATTATCAGAGAAATGCAAATCAAAATCAGTATGAGGTACCATTCCATGCCAGTCAGAATGGCTGCAATCTAAAAGTCTACAAGCAATAAATGCTGAAGAGGGTGTGGAGAAATGGGAACCCTCTTACACTGTTGGTGGGAATGCAAACTAGTACAGCCACTATGGAGAACAGTGTGGAGAGTCCTTAAAAAACTGGAAATAACACTGCCTTATGACCTAGCAATCCCACTGCTGGGCATACACACAGAGGAAACCACAATCGAAAGAGACACATGTACCTCAATATTCATTGCAGCACTGTTTATAATAGCCAGGACATGAAAGCAACCTAGCTGTTCATCAGCAGATGAATGGATATGAAAGCTGTGGTACATATACACAATGGAGTATTACTCAGCCATTAAAAAGAATACATTTGAATCAGTTCTAATGAGGTGGATGAAACTGGAGCCTATTATATAGAGTGAAGTAAGCCAGAAACAAAAACACCAATACAGTATACTAATGCATATATATAGAATTTAGAAAGAAGGTAATGATAACCTTGTATGCAAGACAGCAGAAGAGACACAGATGTATTGAACAGTCTTTTGGACTCTGTGGGAGAGGGTGAGGACAGGATGATATGGGAGAATGGCATTGAAACATGTAAAATAGATGTGAAATGAATCGCCAGTCCAGGGTTGATGCATGATACAGGGTGCTCAGGGCTGGTGCGCTGCAATGACCCAGAGGAATGGGATGGGGAGAGAGATGGGAAGGGGGTTCAGGATGGGGAACACATGTACACTCATGGCAGATTCAAGTGAATGTATGGCAAAACCAATACAGTATTGTAAAGTAAAATAAATAAATTAATTAAAATAAAAGCAATAAAAAAGAAAACAGTCTTTTCAAAACTTTTATTTATTTTTACTTTTTAAATTGAAGTATACTTGATTTACAATATTATATTAGTTTTGAGTGTACAGCATAGTGAATCAGTATTTTTTATAGATTATATTCCCTTTAAGGTTATTAAAAAATAATGGCTATAACTCCCTGTGTTGTATGATATATCTTTATTGTTTATCTACTTGCTTCATAATATTTTGTATATTTTAATCCCATATGTAAGAGATACCCTTATTTCCCCCTTCTTCTCTCTCTCCCCATGTATCCCCTACTTTATTTTTTATATCTGTGAGTTTGTCTAAAAGCATAGACTTTTCAATACATGATGCTTGACATGCACATGCAAAAAAGAGGAAAAAAGAGCATAGTCACAGACATTGTATCTTTCACATGAGTCAACTCAAAATAGACCATATATAAAGATGTACAACTGTAAAACTCTTAGAAGATAATAGTGGAGGAAATCTAGGTGACCTTGGATTTGGTGATGGCATTTTAGACACAAAACTAAAAGCATGATTTATGAAAGAAATGATAAGTTGAGCTCTTTTAAAATTAAAAACTTTTGCTGTGCAAAAGACATTTTAAAAAACGTGCAATAAAACAGAACATAGAAAATATGAAGCAGAAAATCAAATTAGATTTTTGTAAAATTTGTAAAAGTAAATCTCTAGCCACGTTGATCAAACAAAAATAAATAATAAGAAATTGCCAATATCAGAATTCAAAGAGGAATTGTTTCTATAGTTCTTAATCATATCAAAGGGATGACAAGCTATTTTGTTTCTGCAAATAAATTCAACTACGTAAATTAGGTGGAAAAATTCCTTGAAAAACACAATATACCAAAATGAGTATAAGAAGAAATAAAAAACAAAATCAGAATAGACTATTACATTGATTTTAAAAGACTTTATAATGTTAGTAGAATAACGTGAAAAAATTTTGAATCACTGTGTTCTACACCTGAAACTAATAAAATGTTGTAAATCAAGTGTACTTCAATTTTAAAATAGAAGAAAAGAAAAAGAAAAGAGGTTTGGTGGAGGGTGGAGGGCTGTTCACTGGGGTTCAAAGTGTCTGGGGTGAGTTGGTAAAGGAGGGAAGGAAAGAAGGAAGCCTGAATTCCATAATTTCACTGAAATTATGGGTGCAAAGCAAAACAAAGAAAAACTCAGTGAACAAACAATGAATGTTCAGAGTTGTGAGAAAGGTCAATCTCATGGAATAACTGTAAAGATTATTAGGTAAAATTTTAATTCAGCTCAGTTCAGTTCAGTTGCTCAATCATGTCCAACTCTTTGTGACCCCATGGAATGTAACATGCCAGGCTTCCCTGTCCATCACCAGCTCCCAGAGCTGGCTTGAACTCATGTCCATTGTCAAGTGGGTGATACCATCCAACCATCTCATCCTCTGTAGTCCCTTTTTCCTCCTCCCTTTAATCTTTCCCAGAATCAGGGTCTTTTCAAATGAGTCAGTTCTTCACATCAGGTGGCCAAAGTATTGGAGTTTCAGCTTCAGCATCAGTCCTTCCAATGAATATTCAGGACTGCTTTCTTTAGGA
>NW_011477402.1:3266-12078 GCF_000754665.1 Bison bison bison | reverse complement strand
GGAGTGTCTTAAAATTCAGAATGGCACCAGGCCCCTCACCCATAAGATGCATTTTGGGATAATCTTGGCACCAAATGGTTTATCCTGGGCCATAAAATGATTAATTTGAATCTTGAAGAAGGGCAGACCACCATACAAATAGTTTCATTTACATAGATTAGGGGAACAATATCTCATACTGGTTTGTCAAGTAGGTTCTGGGCCAAGAGGCCGAACCGACTTGGAGACAGAGTTTGGGGTAAAGGCATAGTACATTAGCATAGCTTAAGACAAACATTTCCATAAGAAAAAGGCATTGGTTATCTCTAGGCTCAAGAATAGCTAACTTCAGGTGAAACCAGGTGTCATTATGGCAACACAGTATTTTAAGAGAAACCTCCCTTCAAATTTGTATAGAGAAGGAAAAAATATTGCTAGTTTGTTTCCTCCTGCTGCTTAAGAGAGATAAAAATGTCTGACACTTGCAGGCTATTTCCTCCATTTGGAGACCCCTGGCCTTCCTGCCTGTTATCCTCTCAGTTTCCCCATCTGCTTTCCATGAAGTGATGGGACCAGATGCCACGATCTTCATTTTGTGAATGTTGAGTTTCAAACCAGATTTTTCACTCTCTTCTTTCATTTTCATCAAGAGGCTCTTTAATTCTTCTTTGCTTTCTGCCATTATGGTGGTGCCATCTGCATATCTGATGTTATTGATTTTTCTCCTGGCAATCTTGATTTCAGCTTGTGCTTCATCCAACCTGGAATTTTGTATGATGTACTCTTCATATAAGTTAAATAAGCAGGGTGACAATATACAGCCTTGATGTACTTCTTTCCTGATTTGGAACCAGTCTGTTGTTCCATGTTCAGTTCTAACTGTTGCTCTTGACATGCATACAGATTTCTCAGGAGGCAGGTCAGATGGTCTGGTATTCCCATCTCTTGAAGAATTGTCCACAATTTGTTGTCATGAACAAATCAAAAGCTTTGCCATAGACAATGGAGCAGAAGTAGGTGTTTTTCTGGAACTTTCTTGCTCTATCTATGAGCCAATGGATGTTGGCAATTTGATCTCTGGTTCCTCTGCCTTTTCTAAATCCAGCTTGAACATCTAGAAGTTCATGGTTCATGTACTGGGAAAGGCTGGCTTGGAGAATCTTGAGCATTACTTTGAAGCATATGAGATGAGTGAAATTGTGTGGTAGCTTGAGCATTCTTTGGCATTGCCTTTCTTTGGAACTGGAATGAAAACTGACCTTTTCCAGTCCTGTGGCCACTGCTGAGTTTTCCAAACTTGCTGACATATTGAGTGCAGCACTTTCACAGCATCATCTTTCAGGGTTTGAAATAGCTCAACTGGAATTCCATCACCTCCACTAGCTTTGATTGTAGTGATGCTTCCTATGGCCCACTTGACTTCACATTCCAGGATGTCTGGCTCTAGGTGAGTGATCACACCATGATGATTATCTGGGTCATGAAGATCATTTCTGTATAGTTCTCCTGTGTATTCTTGCCACCTCTTCTTAATATCTTCTGCTCCTGTTAAGTCCATACCATTTCTGTCATATATTGTGTCCATCCTTGCATGAAATGTTAAGTTGGTAGCTCTAATTTTCTTGAAAAGATCTCTAGTCTTTCACATTGAATTGTTTTCCTCTATTTCTGTGCATTGATCAGTGAGGAAGGCTTTCTTATCTCTCCTTGCTATTCTTTGGTATTCTGAATTCAGATGGATATATCTTTTCTTTTTCCCTTTGCCTTTAGCTTCTCTTTTTTTCTCAGCTATTTATAAGGCCTCCTCAGACAATCATTTTGCCTTTTTTCATTTCTTTTTCTTGGGGATGGTCTTGATCACTGCCTCCTGTACAATGTCAGCAACTTCTGTCCATAGTTCTTCAAGCACTCTGTCTATCAGATCTAATCCCTTGAATCTATTTGTCACTTCCACTGTATAATCATAAGGGATTTGATTTAGGTCATACCTGAATGGTATAGTGGTTTTCCTTACTTTTTTTCAATTTAAGTCTGAATTTGGCAATAAGGAGCTCATGATCTGAGCCACAGTCAGCTCCCAGTCTTGTTTTTGCTGACTGTGTAGAGCTTCTCCATCTTTGGCTGCAAAGAATATAATCAAGTTGATTTTGGTGTTGACCATCTGGTAATGTCCATGTGTAGAGTCTTCTCTTGTGTTGTTGGAAGAGGGTGTTCACTATGACCAGTGCGTTCTCTTGGCAAAACTCTGTTAGCCTTTGTCCTTCTTAATTTTGTACTCCAAGACTAAATTTGCCTGTTACTCCAGATAATTAAAAATTTTAATTAAAGAGTTTTAAAAACATTTCCCATCAAACAATGGACATCAACAGAAGCATTCCTCTAAGATGCAACTACCAACAAAGTTACATTATTAAAAGAGGAAGCATATGAGCAAGTGAGGGAAGAGAGGAACTCCACTTTGAGTTTTCTTACATCACATTGCTTTGTCTATGGTTTCAGATGATGGTTCACAATCATCTCCTTCTGGAGCATCCAGATCATGATGTGGCAATAGCTGTCAGCTCCTTGGAATTGGACATGGGCATATCTCAAGTGTGGTCTCTTCTAACCAGCCCTTCACCAGTTCATTCCCACATAATGTCACCCTCACTCTGTAGCCTCAGTGAGTGCTCTGTGATCTGCATCCTCGTTCAGTGGACAAAGCTGACCAATAATCCCCTTAAATTCCTTTGACTTTACACTATTATGGTAACTTAGGGAATCAAAACCACCAGGAGTAAATCACTGTCACTTTGGTGATGGAGCAAAGAGGCCATCTGGAACACTTCAGCCCCAACAGATGCAACAGGGAGAGGAAGCAAGGAACACAGTTGACCACCAGGGAGGCACAGAGGTGTGGTGCTAGGCCAGTGTCCCAGCTTTGCAGCCATTTGAGTCACCAAATGAAGCCCGAGTCTGCAAGGAGCAGAGGCAAGTGACGCCTTCTGTGCTCTGCTTGAGGTACAAGCAGACATGTAAGATCATGAGCAAAACTTGTTTTTTGCCACTGTTTTGGAGTGATTTTTTATTTAGCAATAAATCACTGGATCACCTGAATAGATTCCTAGAAATGGAATTGCTACACAATTGGTGGATGCATTTATAATTTTGATAGACATTATTGGATTGTCCACAATAAAAATTTAAAACCAAACTAGTTATATCAGCATTTTGTTAATTTCCCCATATCCTTGTTAATGATTTTATTTGCCAATCTGATCAATGAAAAATTGCGTTCCTGTCTTTTTTATACACATTACTCAATATGAGTGTAGTTAAATTATTTTTCATATGTTAAAGAACTGTGTCTTTTTAATTGGTATCTAGGGTTTCCCAGGTGGCTCTAGTGGTAAAGAACCCACCTGCCAAAGCAGGAGACATGAGTCTCGGGTTGCGTCCCTAGGTTGGGAAGATCCCCTGGAGGAAGGCATGGCAACCCACTCTAGTATTCTTGCCTGCAGAATTCTGCGGACAGAGAAGCCTGGTGGGCTATAGTCCATAGGGTTGTAAAGAGTCAGATATGACTGAAGTGACTTAACATGCAGATATTTCTTGGGGCTTCCCTGGTGGCTTAGATGGTAAAGAATCTGCCTGCCAATGTGGGAAACTGTGGTTTGATCCCTGGGTTGGAAGGATCCCCTAGAGGAGGAAATGACAACCCACTCCAGTCCATATGATTTAAAGTGTTGCATTTGTTACTCACATTTAAATTCTGTTTCCAATTCGTTTGATATTGATTTGTAGAAGTTCTTTATGCAGCCAAAAATGATCATTTTCCCTCCTCCTCTTGGATGTCTTAAAAAAAAAAGAACATATATATGTGTTCACTGTTAATATATGTGGTTAGTATCTAGAAGAATGTTCAACAATCCCAATATGGTAGCCCTCCTTGTTTCTGACTTTTGTGACAGAATCTAAATGCTCCCACTTAAATAAAGTGCAGGCTTTGATGCTGAGGTGTAAATTTTTATTTTGGTAAAAAAAATAACCAATTATTAGATGCTGAATGTTTACTACATTACCTTCCAACAGGTACAGCCATGACTGGTTATGTTGCTCCATAGCTTTATAATATCTTAAATTATATGAAAGGTGGCTAAGCAGTAAATAATCCATCTGACAATGCAGGAGACACTGGCTTGATCCTGGGTTTGGAAGACCTGGGGAAGGAAATGGCAACTCACTCCAGTGTTCTTGCCTGGCAAATCCCATGCACAGAGGAGCCGGGTGGGCTATGCTCCATGGGGTTGCAGAAGAGTTGGACATGCCTTTGAGACTAAACAACATTTCCTGATAGTGAACCTTCTTTGTATACTTAGGGCAAATCTTTACCATCTAAGTTTTTGCTGGATTCTATTTGATAATAACAAATTGAGAATTTTTGTGTTTCCTCAAGAATGATCTTATTCAATTCTAAAACAAAGAAATTCTTTTCCTTTGATTGTTCTGGTTCTAGCTGTATCTGCTTTTGGGATCTCATTTTCCTTCCAAACATATCAACCATGGTGTTTTTCTTGAATAGATACTTGCATTCCAGAAGAATTCTGGTTCTATCTTTTAAGAAAATAATTTTTTTTTTTACCATCAGCACCTTTCCCCGTCACCTCTTCCTTTCTTAGGCAAGCCTGGCATTAGCGAAAGACTGCAGCATAGGAAATGTTATTAAGGAAATTCTCAGAGTGTATAATGTAAAAAGGATAAGGTAAGCTGATGCAAGAGGGTAGTCCTGAAAGACTTCTGAGAAAAAGTAACATTGTTTGAGCTGAAGTTGATAAGTGAGACAGGGGGGTTGGAGGTGTTTCCAGGAAGAAATAGCAGCATATTTCAAGGCAAGTAACTACATGGAGCTCTCAGGTATTTAAAGGAAGCAAGGCTGGCTAGAACCCAGAAGCACAGATTGTGTAGAAATGAGGCTGGAGATCAAGATAGGTATTTGTCAAGTTTGCATCCTGAATGTATTGTTGCAAAACAATAGAAACTTACTCTCTAACAGACTTGAGACTGTAATGTCACAGCCCCAATTTTGTGAGTTGTGTGAAGAATGCTTTCGAAAGCCCTGTCCTTTATCCTGGGTGGAGCTGGAAAATGGGAATTCTAATGAGTTTCCAGGTGATACAATGCTGCTGGCCCAAGGACCTCACACTGAGGACGACTGCCCTAGGGCAGGGTCATCATTTGCATTGTTGAAGATGGGTTGCCATCATGTGCCCTGGACACAACTCTGAACAGAAGTAGGAGGTTTATCTTTGAGGCATCTTCAGTTTCTGGCTTTCTCCCTATATAGCACAGTAGGACATTTCCTGATTGCTCAAAGTACTACTACATTTTCTTTCTTTGAAGTTCATCCTAGATGAGAGGGTCCAGTGCTGACTTTCTCACCCAAAGCCTCTTACATTTCACTTGCACTTTGTCTCCTTTAAGATTTCCAGGTAGCTGATTTAATCCAAGATGGAAGGACCTTCTAAAGAATGTGCCTGAGCCCTGTGGTGCTCAGATTTTTACCTTGCATCAGACTCATTTGGAGGGTTTGTAAAAACACAGATAGCTGTATTCTACTCTCAGAGTTTCTGGTAAGTTTGGGATGGAGCTCAAAAGTGCATTTCTAACGAGTTTCCAGTTCATGCTGATGTTGCTGATCCAAGGCCCACACATTCAGAAGCACTGGTCTAGTACACAGGAAGTATGCAAAGTAGCTGATGGTAGCAGTTTCCATGACTCTGGGGACCATCAGAGTAGGTAGCCATTCACATAACCTATGAATAGATTCAGATGTCTCTGATGTCCCTCTAATGTGTTAGAGGATGATGTAATGGAAAAAAGAAGAAACCAATCTGGGTTCACCTCTACAGGTGTCCTCATATATTGATGAGGAGACAAGAACTGACATGAGTTTGGGTAAACTCACGGGAGTTGGTGATGGACAGGGAGGCCTGGTGTGCTGCAGTCCATGGGGTCACAAAGAGTCAGACATGACTGAGTGACTGAACAGACTTAACTGAGACAGGTAGGAGGAAATGGCATGAATGATGGTTTGAAGTTAGAAGCATTACACAGGTGGGGAAAAGAGCACAAGTGAACTAGGTGAAACAGACACCACTGCAATGTATTTTCTTTGGGCTAAGCACTGTGTTTTGGAACATTCCAGGTGGTTCAGTGGTAAAGAATCTGCTTGCCAATGCAGGAGGTGCAGGTTTGATCCCTGGATCAAGAAGATCCCTTGGAGGAGGAAAAGGCAACCCACTCCAGTATTCTTGCCTGGGAAATCCTATGGACAGAGGAGCCTGGTAGGCTACAGTCCATGGGGTCGCAAAGAGTTGGACACGACTTAGCAAATGAGCAGGAGCATGAGCAAACGCCATGTTTTATAGCTTCTTCTCACTTAGCCACACTGGGAAGTAGAGATTATTATCTCCAAATCTAAATAAGTAAAAACTGTCAGAAAAGTGAATTACATGATCAACTTAAAGAATGAATGTGGGGCCAGAGCCTGGAAGGGGACTGTCAGGACCCCAGGCCTATCACTGCATGTTTTACAAGGTAGCCAAATGGAAGGAATTGGGGCTGTGAAGAAAGTTTGAAGTCTGATGTAAATCTGTCAATTGCAGCCAAAAAGTATGACCTGTGACATATACTGGGGGATCTTGAGCAACAGTCATGGGTTAAAATTGAGTTGCATAATCTTGATTTGGTAAGTGGAGATTAAAGAAGCAAAATGGGGACAAGAGGGAAGTTACCGTCTATCACATAAACTCCTGTTTCTCTCTCCCTTCCCCATTTTTTCTCTTACTCTGCCCACTCCTGTGTTACCCAGTATCAGTCTGGGCCTCTCTTCCACTTTCTCTCCTCACTTTCTTGCACAATGTCTTAAAAAAAAAAAAAAAAAAACCTGAAGTATAGTTGACTCACAATGTTGTCTGTTTCAGGTGGGTGTACTGCAAAGTGACTTAGTTGATTATTTTCCATTTTAGGTTATTACAAGAAGCAAAATACAGTTTCTTGTGCTACACAGTCTATTTTGTTATGGTTTTCTATCTTACATACACTGGTGTGTATCTGTTCATACCAAATTTCCAGTGTATCCTTCCCCCTTTTCCCTTTGGTGACAATGTTTGTTTCTGAGTCTGTGAATCTGCTTCTGCTTTGCAAATGAGCACATTTAATTTTTTTTTTTTTTTTGTAGATTCCACATATAAGCAATATCATATAATACTCGGCTTTCTCTATCTGACTTACTTCACTTAGTATGATAATCACTAGGTCCATCTGTGTTGCTGAAAATGGCATTATTTCATTCTTTTTTATGACTGAGTAGGATTCCTTTGTATACATGTACCACAACTATATTCTGCATCTTGTAATAACCTATAATGGAAAAGAATCAACTGAATCACTTTGCTGTACACCTAAAACTAAGATAACACTGTAAATCAACTATACTTTAGTTCTTTTTTTTTTTTTTAAGATATTATGCAAGAAAAATAGGAGAGAAAGTGGAAGAGAGGCCAGACTGATACTGGGTAACACAGTATTGGGCAGTTCAGTTCAGTTCAGTTCAGTTGCTCAGTCATGTCCACCTCTTTATGATGCCATGTATTGCAGCACCCCAGGCTTCCCAATTCATCACTAACTCATGGAGCTTGCTCAAACTCATGTCCATTGAGTCAGTGATGCCATCCAACCATCTCATCCTCTGTCATACCCTTTTCCCCCCTCATTCAATCTTTCCCAGCATCAGGGTCTTTTCAAACGAATCAGTCCTTCACATCAGGTGGCCAAAGTATTGGAGTTTCAGCTTCAACATCAGTCCTTCCAATGAATATTCAGGACTGATTTCCTTTAGAATGGACTGGTTGGATTTCCCTGCAGTCCAAGGGACTCACAAGAGTCTTCTCCAACACCACAGTTCTAAAGCATCAATTCTTTGGTGCTCAGCTTTCTTTATAGACCAACTTTCACATCCGTATATGACTACTGGAAAGCCATAGCTTTGACTAGATGGACTCTTGTTGGCAAAGTAATGTCTCTGCTTTTTAATATAATGCACACTCTCTCCTGGAAAACCCCATGGATGGAGGAGCTTGGTAGGCTGCAGTCCATGGGGTCGCTAAGAGTCAGACACAACTGACTGACTTCACTTTCACTTTTCACTTTCATGCATTGGAGTAGGTAATGGCAACCCATTCCAGTGTTCTTGCCTGGATAATCCCAGGGACAGGGAAGCCTGGTGGGCTGTCATCTATGGGGTTGCACAGAGTTGGACATGACTGAAGCAACTTAGCAGCAGTGGCAGGTTGGTCATAGCTCTTCTTGGATTACTGTGATATTGAATGGTTCGCCTTGGAAATGAACAAAGATCATTGTGTCGTTTTTGAGATTGCATCCAAGTACTGCATTTCAGACTCTTTTGTTGACCATGATGGCTACTCCATTTCTTCTAAGGGATTCCTGCCCGCAGTAGTAGATATAATGGTCATCTGAGTTAAATTCACCCATTCCAGTCCATTTTAGTTCTCTGAATCTTAGAATATTGACATTCACTCTTGCCATCTCCTGTTTGACTACTTCCAATTTGCCTTGATTCATGGGCCTAGCATTCCAGGTTCCTATGCAATACTGCTCTTTACAGCATCAGACTTTGCTTCTATCACCAGTCACATTCACAGCTGGGTATTGTTTTTGCTTTGGCTCCATTCCTTCATTCTTTCTGTAGTTATTTCTCCACTGATCTCCAGTAGCATATTGGGCACCTACCGACCTGGGGAGTTCCTCTTTCAGAATCCTATCATTTTGCCTT
>NW_011477402.1:0-2385 GCF_000754665.1 Bison bison bison | reverse complement strand
GAAAAGACTCTGATGCTGGGAGGGATTGGGGGCAGGGGGAGAAGGGGACGACAGAGGATGAGATGGCTGGACGGCATCACCGACCAGTGGACATGAGTTTGAGTGAACTCCGGGATTTGGTGATGGACAGAGAGGCCTGCTGCTGCTGCTAAGTCGCTTCAGTAGTGTCCAGCTCTGTGCAACCCCATAGACGACAGCCCACCAGGCTCCCCGGTCCCTGGGATTCTCCAGGCAAGAACATTGGAGTGGGTTGCCATTCCTTCTCCAATGCATGAAAGTGAAAAATGAAAGTGAAGTCGCTAAAGTAAAGTCAAGTCGGACAGTCTTGTCCGACTCTTAGCGACCCCATGGACTGCACCCTACCAGGCTCCTCCACCCATGGGATTTTCCAGGCAAGAGTACTGGAGTGGGGTGCCAGTGCTTGGTGTGCTGCACTTCATGGGGTGGCAAAGAGTCAGACACGACTGAGTGACTGACCTGAACTGAACAGTCAGTTCTAAGCCATTCACATAGGAAAAGGGAAATATGCACCTCCAGTCCATTCGAATGCTCTAACCCGGGCTGGGGGAGAAACATACTTGTGAGGCTCACAGTCCAGATGCTAAGGCTCACTAGAACAGAGATGTGCCCATGGAAAATAGACTATGTTCCTCCCCTACCCCAGCACCACAGTACTAAAGGCTTCTTTACAGCAGCAGTTCTGTTTACCCAGGACATTGTGTCCAGATGATGAGAAAAATGAGCAGACATACTAAAGAGCAAAAAATATAATTTGAAAAGACAGAGCAAGCACCAGTACTAGACACAGCAGGTGTCGAATGAACAAAAAATGCACAAACTAAAAGTTAAGAATGATATTGTATTTCAGGAAGTACTGAAGACTATAGCTTGGGAGACACTCTCTCAGATGGCTCTGAGGAACTGTTTCAAAGAGGTAGTGGAGGAGACAGGATATATAGGAACCTTCACTGAAAACAAAACAAAAGAAAACAAAATGTATGGTCAAGCATCAAAAGATTACTTCTAATCACAAAAAGCCAGTCAGTCAAATTAATGATTATAGTGCTTTTCTACATATGGGAAAATGCAAGAGTCTGGGCTCATTGAAACCATTCCTTCGATATGCATCTTAGCTAAACAGAGCCAGTATCCTGTTTTTCTCCAATCTGAATTCCCCTCAGGGCATACTGTCTGGGGCTGCAATGCTGATGACTTGATAGTGGGCAACACTCATTACTTATTGAAATGGCAGGCAAGATTTATTTGTCCACCCAGGGACCTTGGAATGATTAGACCAGGAATTTAAAACAACTAAGATGAATATTCTAGGGCTCTAATGTAAGAACAGATGGGTCATGCTTATGTAAGGAACATGAAATCCTAAGAACCAAAAATAAATGTTTGAGATCAAAAATAGTGTAACAGAAAAGAAGAATGCCTTGGATGAGCTAATTAGACCAGCCCAGATTATAGTCTTCAGGATCAGCTTCTGCACAAATAAACCAGGGTCTCTTGGAGAAATGACTGATTTAAAATCTGAGGCAGGAAATGCATAAAATGACCTTGGATCATTTTATTGGACTTTTTTTTTTTTTTTTTGCATCCTGCTGCAAACAAACTAAACCATAAATAAATTATGAGATAATCCAAGTAATCTAATGAAAGGATATTTGAGAAAATTAAAAATTTATACTACTTTTGATAGCGTGGTTATATTTTTTAGAAAATAGTCTTTCTTTTTTAGATATGCATCCTAAAATATTTGCAGCCACCTTCTAGTGAAGTGTTGTGGGAATCTAGATGAGACGTCAGTAGGCAAGTTCCTAATTTTTTCTTGTCAACCTCTACTGAGCCTTGCAGAGTCACCAGTTCTCTGGTATTTGGTTCTTTGTTCAGTGAATAAAGAGAATTAGAGTAGGTTTAATGGAATGCTGTCCAAATTGCTTTCCAGTTCGGAAGGTCTGCCTTGGGGTCACTAACCTGTATTGAAGGAAAAGAACAGGTTTCCAGGTAACATTATCATAACATACACTGGCTAAAAAGTACACTATGAAGACAAGCTCAGCCCCACCTGACGAAAGAGTAAGTGTACAATATATTATCTATGTTCCAGCCTCTAGCAGCCACCATTCCACTCTGATTCTATGACTTTGACTATTTTGTATATAAATGGAATCACACAGTATATGTCTTTCTGTGACTGGCTTATTTCAGTTAGCATACTGTTCTTACATTTCATTTGTATTGTCTCATATGGCATGATTTTCCTTTTTAAGGTTGAATAATATTCCACAATATGCATTTCTTTTAATCCATTCATCTGTTGATGGATATTCAGGCTGTTTCCACCTCTTGAATATTGGGAACAGTGCTCTAATAAATGTG
>NW_011477401.1:13158-14153 GCF_000754665.1 Bison bison bison | reverse complement strand
TCCCAAAAAATAAAGGAAAGAGAAGCATTTTACCAATAAAAAGAATCAAGGGACATAATCTATTGCAACATACAGGCTTTATTTGGAAGATAATTCAAATGATAACAAAATATGTACAAACTGCAGAAATGTAAACACTAACCAGCTATTAGATTATATTAAGCTGTATTTACTACATAGAGGTGATACTGATATTTCTATTTTTTAAAGAGTCTTTTTCATTTAGAGATACATTCAGAAATACCTACAAATGGAGTAATATGATGACTGGGACCTACTTCAAAATAATCAAAAGGGTATGGTGGAGAATGGTTTGGATGTTAAGAAAGTGGGTAGGTTTATCGATGAAACAATATTGATGTCTATTATTTTTTTCTCTATCTTATTTTTATGATTTCTAATAATAAAACATTAAGATATTTCTAGACTTGCTAATAAAAGGAATGCTCCTGAATGACATTTTTGAGAAATTTTCTTTAGATTAAGGAAATTCCCTTACCGTCTATGTTTTTATCACAAACTTGTGCTGAGCTTTGTAAAAAATCTTCTGCTTCTATAGAGATGTTATTGTTTTCCTCTTTTAAGCCACTGATGTGATTTTTGTAGATGTCTTTTATGTATTTTCCAAAGTAGAGATTCCTCAAACTCTATTTGAATCCAATGCCAAAAAAAAAACCCGCACAAAATTATAAAAAATCATTCAGACAAAAGTTTGAAAAAATGCACATAATTTGACTCCTCAAAAAAGCTCAAAGGAAGCCAACAAAACAAATATTCAAATCTATTATTTCAGAAAATGCTCCTGAAATAAAGGAAGACTTGAATCTACATTTGAATGCCAACACTGTGTACCTGATGAAAATGATCCAGGATAGTAAATCTCAAGACATATTCTGGTAAAATCATTGGATTTTTAAGAGGAAGAAAGAATTCTACGGCCATCCAGGTAAAAGTGAAAAGGTACAAGAAACTGAGTTGGTATTAGATCTTTTTCA
>NW_011477401.1:3712-10689 GCF_000754665.1 Bison bison bison | reverse complement strand
AGCCTGGTGGGCTGCAGTCCGTGGGGTCGCTAAGAGTCGGATACGACTGAGCGACTTCACTTTCACTTTTCACTTGCATGCATTGGAGAAGGAAATGGCAACCCACTCCAGTGTTCTTGCCTGGAGAATCCCAGGGATGGGGGAGCCTGGTGGGCTGCCGTCTATGGGCTCGCGCAGAGTCGGACACGACTGAAGCGACTTAGCAGCAGTAGCAGCAGCAGCAACATAGGCTGCGTGGGCTCTTTCCATCGAGTGTAAATGAATCAGAAAGAAGTTTCAAGTCGGCCTTCCCATTATGGGCCCTGGGGCATAAACCAGGCTGTAGGCCTGGTTTGGAGTTCAGAAGCTCTGCGGATAAGTGGAGACAGTTTGAACTGGCCTGTGGGCTCTACTTCTGTGGAAACCCCTGTCTTCTTCTCAGCCCCCAAATCCACAACTCTGTGGCAGAGACTTTCACAGGCAATGATTTTGTAACAACAACAAAACACTATTATTTTGAGAGAGGCACATGCAACTGTCTTTGCCCAAATATTTATTTTAATCAAACGAATGAAATGTGGTGAGACAGCTGCACAGAGTAAAGTGAAAGTGGTAAAATCATGGTATTTTTTCCCTTCCATCAAACATCTTATGAGTCATGTGAGCCCGACTAAATGACAAACACGTTCTCTTGCTCGAGAAGACCACAAGAATCACATATTTTGAACAGGAGCTCAAGCTGTAGAGCAAGATATGCCACAGTGAGGGTGGTGACATTACGGAAATAGAAAGTAGCAGTCCCATGAGTGGGCCTGTCATCCTAGTGAGACGGGATGGCCCTTCTCTCTGTCCTGCCCACTCCCAGATTTTCCCTCACTTTCTGCTGCTCTTGTCAAGCTCAGCTCCTCAGTCAGGGCTGCGATGTTCTATTACTGATCTGTTTTCAGAACAGCAGCCTAACTGTCTACATGCTAACACGCTGCCTGAGTGTGTGGCCGGTGGGAGCCGATCAACACCCCACTCACCTGTGTTTCCAGAGTCTCAGGCGAGGTGGGAGAAGGACGCTATTTCCTTGGGGAGGAGGATAAAGGTGGACGTGTCACCAAGTCCAGCTCTGAGCGAGGTGAAGTCCAGGGAAGGAGCCTTCTAGGGCCATGCTGAGACGCATCTCTGAGGAGCCCCGGGTCAGGAAGTCCTCTCATCCTACGTGCAGTGATATCTGGTGACGAGTTTCTCACCTTAAGCAATTGAGGGAACAGTCGGCCAGACTGTATGGGAAAGCTCGCCATGAGACGCCTGCTGCCAACATAACGCCTAGCTGTGGTTTTATTTCTCTCTGTTTGGATAACATGACTCGTTCTTAAGGCCTTCACTGAATTAGACTGCCAAAGAAATGGCTGGTTTGGAAGAACACACACTGAAAAATCAACATTCCCGACTCATCTTGAGATCACCGCAGCAACAAGGACATATTTCTAAAGAGCCAGAATAACAGCGGCGAGTGGAGGAGAGATGTGGTCTTGCCAGACTGTGGCATCACCTCACATGAATATAGAGGTGTGAGGAAGCGAGTGGATGTGAGACGCCACTGCAACATGATGGGTCTCTTGGGAATATCAAATGCCCAGCACAAAGTGGCCCCACCACAGCCACCAGTCCTTCAGTAACTTCCATGTATTCCTATTTCCCTCTGTTCACTTTCCGCTTGCACAAAATAAAAAGACGCCAACTTGGTTTTATTTTGAAATCCTAAAATTAGTCAATAGATATGCCCCTCAGGAAATGGGTTTGGCTCATCAATGAAGAGCCTTGCTCATGTTTCCTTTTGAAATGGATGTGATTACTCAAAATGCAGAGTGTTCTAATTGTCATATTTGTGGCAGAGCTGTTAGTGCTTATTACATAGTTCACTTAAGTAACATAGTTTCCTTCTTTTTAATATTTTATTTCTGGCAAGCCAAAGTTTTTAGTAGGCTGGATTCTGTGCAGAATTGAGACAGAGACAAGGGTGTAGAATTCAGGATTTGCAGTGATAATTCACCTCATGAATTTCATCTACTTCGAAAGCATATCCAATAGCAATAATGTAGGGGATTTTGTCACAAAAACCTGGCTACTTACATCTTATCTTTAATATGAGCAAAATGATAGAGGAGCCTTAGCTTAAGACATCCTTTATCATCTTTTTTTTTGCATGAACCTCCCCAACTCTATCCCCACCATTCAAGT
Organism: Bison bison bison; assembly: GCF_000754665.1. Taxonomy (NCBI): domain Eukaryota; kingdom Metazoa; phylum Chordata; class Mammalia; order Artiodactyla; family Bovidae; genus Bison; species Bison bison. The sequence goes on along the minus strand of NW_011477401.1, from coordinate 8,481 downwards.
TTCAGACATTTTTCTAGATTTGAAATAACTTCTATTGTTCAGGATATGGTAACAACATCATACTTTCCACCATGGAAAGCCTTTCTCCCTGACTTTTCCTATGGCAAAAACATGGAAGAGAAAAAATAAAATGTTAAAATTTAGCATAAGTACTTAAAATCTTCCTGATGCAATTCAAATATTTTCTCACATACTCTTAAGCAAACTCTGTATTTCAGGTAATCTGCTGGAAAGTTGTAAATTTCCTACATAGACAGAAAAACGTTTAGAATGGTAGTGGTATAAAAATAGATGTACAAATCAATGAAACAGGATAGAAAGCCCAGAAATAAATGCAGGCACTTATAGTCAAGAGCCTCTAAATGAAAGTGAAAGAGGAGAGTGAAAAAGTTGGCTTAAACCTCAACATTCAGAAAACTAAGATCATGGCATCTGGTCCCATCACTTCATGGCAAATAGATGGGGAAACAATGGAAACAGTGACAGAATTTATTTTCTTGGGCTCCAAAATCACTGCAGATGGTGACTGCAGCCATGAAATTAAAACACACTTGCTCCTTGGAAGAGAAGCTATGACCAACACAGACAGCACATTAAAAAGCAGAGACATTACTTTGCTAACAAAGGTCTGGGTAGTCAAAGCTATGGTTTTTCTAGTAGTCACATATGCATGTGAAAGTTGGACCATAAAGAAAGCTGAGTGCTGAAGAATTGATGGTTTTGAACTGTGGTGTTGGAGAAGACTCTTGAGAGTCCCTTGGACTGCAAGGAGATCCAACCAGTCAATCCTAAAGGAAATCAGTCCTGAATATTCATTGGAAGGACTGGTGCTGAAACTCCAATACTTTGGCCATCTGATGCAAAAAACTGACTCATTGGAAAACACCCTGATGCTGGGAAAGATTGAAGACGGGAGGAGAAGGGGACAACATAGTTGGATGGCGTCACTGACTCGATGGACATGAGTTTGGGTAAGCTCCGGGAGTTAGTGATAAACAGGGAAGCCTGGCATGCTGAAGTCCATGGGGTCACAAAGAGTCATACATGACTGAGCTACTGAACCAAACTGATTTATGGTCAATTAAAACTACTGCAAAGGAGGCAAGAATATACAATGGAGAAAAGATAGTCTTCCACAAGTTGTGCTGGGAAAATTGGACAGGTACATATGAAAGAATTAAATTAGAACACTCTAACACCATATACAAAAATAAACTCAAGATGTATTAAAGACCTAAATGTGAGACTGGATACAATAAAACTCTTAGAGGAAAGCATAGGTAAACCCTCTTTGACGTAAGTTGCAGCAATATTTTTTTTGAATCTGTCTCCTCGAGTAACAGAACTCAAAACAAAAATAAACAAATGGTACCTAATTAAACTTAAAAGCTTTTGTACAGCAAAGGAAACCATAAACAAAAGAAGACAACCCACAAAGTGGGAGAAAATATTTGCAAATGACGCAGCCAACAAGGGATTAATCTCCAAAATACACAAAGAGTTCATACAGCTCAATATTAAAAACACAAAACAAAGAACAATGCAATAAAAAAAATAGCAAGTGTAAGTAGACATTTTTTCAAAAAAGACATACAAATGGCTAACAGGCACATGAAAAGATGTCCAACATCACTAATTATTAGAGAAATACAAATCCAAACTACAATGAGGTATCCTCACACAGATCAGAATGACCAACATCAAAAAGTCTACAAATGAAGGCTGGAGAGGGTGCAAAGTAAAGGGAACCCTTCTACATTGTGGGGATGTAAATTGGCACAGCCACTATGGAGAACAGTATGGATGTTCCTTAAAAAACTAAAAATAGAGCTACTGCATCATCCTGCAATCCCACTCAAGGACATATCTCTGGAGAAAACTAATTTGAAAAGATACATATACCCCAATGTTCACAGAAGCACTATTTACAAAAACCAAGATGTGGAAGCAACCAATGATTCCATCAACAGATGAACAGGTAAAGAAAATGTGGTATATATACCCAATGGGATATTACTTAGCCACAAAAAAGAATGAAATAATTCCATTTGCAGCAACATGGATAGACCTAGAGATTATAAAGTCAAACAAAGAGAAATATATGATATCACTTATATGTGGAATCTAAAAAGTGAAATAAATGAATTTATTTACAAAATAGAAACAGTTTCACATTGAAAACAGACTTATAATTACCAAAGGAGAAAGGCAGTGAGGGGAGGGATAAATTAGGAGTTTGGGACTGAAATATACACACCACTATATATGCAGTAGATAACCAACAAAGACCTACTGCATAGCACAGGGAACTATACTCAGTATTGTGTAATACCCTGTAACAGAAAAGAATCTAAACAAGAAAAAAATATATATATAATCTTACTGATTAATAATCCAATCTGTATTGAGTAGCATAAAATGAGAACACTTTTTAGTTTTTGTATCTTTACAGTGTTAGGGGTGGACTGAGCTCAGCTTGTTGGATTTCACTTGGAGTCTTTCATGATGTTGCACTCCAACAATGGCTGGAGCTGGAACCACCTCAGAGCCTTTCTTACTCACATGTCTGGTGGATGATGTTGGTTGGGACCTCAGCAGGAACTATCAACAGAAATACCTACACCAGGCCTCTCTATGTGGATCGGGCTTCCATGCACCATATCAGCTTTATTCCACAGGCAAGTGTCCTAACAGAGCCAGCCAGAAGCCATATGGTCTTTTCTAAACTAGCCTCAGAAGTTATACACCATCACTATAGCTGGATTCTCTTTATTAGACACTATTAACTAAGGCTAGTCTACATTCAAAAGGGCATGAGGTGGGAAATGAGACTTCAACTCTTGGTGGGAAGAGTGTCAAATACTTTTCAGTATGTTTTAAAACCAGAAACTCATCTTGCCTCTAAGATACTGAAACTTGTGTACAAGTTTGGGATGACTACCTTTCTCTTGCTTAAGGTTCCTCCATTTCTTACTAGGCTTCTGGCATGCTTCTTCAGAGCCTATGCCCTTCCTAACTACATCACCACACAGCACACAGCAAAATGACCTACAGCTTTCTATCTGCTGTCATTGTGCTTCGTCCTAAGACAACACTGCTGAGTTCTATCTTGACTTTCTTGTGCTTCAGGGGACAATAAGCTATGCCTGGATTAATAAGAGCTTTCACTCTGTGTTGCTAATGGCAGGGCTTTGGTAGGGCTAAAAGAGTCTGGATAAGTTGGTTTCCAGAATAAATGCAAATTTCTGGAAGTTTGTCCATTATTCTACTGCTTTTAGTCCATGAGGTGCTACTCTCAACTGACGCCTAAAGACAAGAAGACTCATGGAAGACCAACGCTATACTAAGTAAACTAAGTTGATTTTAAATTTGATCTAATTGTCAATCTGTCTGGTTGAAGAGGTTCTGAACAAAGATCAATGTATTCATAGCATGGTTCCAAGAATCAAAAGGTTTGAGTGCCTATAGTCATGAGAGACCACAGGAGAGTCAACAGAGTTACCTTTCTAACTACTGTCCCTTTATGACCAGGCTTCCAAGAAGTTGCTGTCTGGAACAGTACTCTTTGCTCTTTGAAATTTGAAACCTTGAAAACTTTTTTTTTTTTAATTTGGCTGTGTCAGGTCTTACTTACAACATGTTGGATCTAGTTCCTAGTTCCTAGGGATCGAACCTGGGCCCCCTGCATTGAGTGCAGAATCTTAGCCACTGGACCAGCAGGGAAGTCCCAAAACTTTGAAAACTTTCAATAATACAAATTTGTCATTAGTAAATGTAAGACCCTAAATATTTCTACAGTTAGAGAAGTAATGAAAAATATAATACCAGGTGATTATTCTCTTTGTTAATCTAATTTAATGTGTTATTTGAAACAAGAGTGTTTTTTAACCAGTAAACTACACATTTTAAATCAGGTTAACAGCCTACCTGATTCATTTGGCTTTGTGGGATTTAATTTGCTTTAGTCAACACTAATAAAGAAAATTAAAAACACAGATAAGTGGAAAGACATCTCATGTTCAAAGACTTTAGAATTAATTTTTAAATATCTGTACTACCTTAAGTTATCTAAGATTCAACACAATCTATTAAAATCCCAGTGGAATTCTTAACAGAAGACAATCCTAAAATTCATATTGAATCACAAGAGATGACAAAGAGCCGAAACAGTCTTGAGTAAGAAGAACAAAGCTGTAGACATCACACTCACTGAGTTCAAAATACTTTACAAAGCTATACGGTACTAACAAAAAGACAGACACATGGACCAATAGATAATAAAAAGCCCAGAAATAAATCCATGCATCTATGGTCAACTGACCTTCGACAAGGGTGCTATGAACACAAAATGGGGAAAGATAGTCTCTTCAACAAATTGTGTTGGGAAAACTAGATAGTCACATACAGAAGAATGCAGGTAGACTCTTAACATATATCATATGCAAACATCTATTTAAAATACATTAAAGAATTAATTAAACATAAGGCCTGAAACCATAATACTACTAGAAGAAAACTTAGGGGAAAAGCTTCTTGACATTGACTGGAATGGGCAATGATTTTTTGGACATGACACCAAAGCACAGGCAACACACACACAAAATAAACAAGTCAAATTGCACCAAACTAAAAAGCCTCCGCATAACCAAGGAAACAATCGAGTAAAACAGTAACTTCCAGAACAGGAGAAAATATTAGCAGATAATATATCGGATAAAAGGTTAAGAACCAAAATATAAGAGTAACTCAAACAACTCAATAACAATAAA
>NW_011477401.1:2079-2215 GCF_000754665.1 Bison bison bison | reverse complement strand
GAGGGATGGTATGGGGAGGGAGGAGGGAGGAGGGTTCAGGATGGGGAGCATGGGTATACCTGTGGCGGATTCATTTTGATATTTGGCAAAACTAATACAATATTGTAAAGTTTAAAAATAAAATTAAAAAAAGATT
>NW_011477401.1:0-1533 GCF_000754665.1 Bison bison bison | reverse complement strand
AAATATATAAATTTATTATTAAATTTATAAATTTAATTAAATAATTTAATTTATAGCAATGTGACTAAAATTAACAATATGGTATTGACTACGTGGTGGCTCAAATGGTAAAGCATCTGTCTACAATGCGGGAGACCTGGGTTCAATCCCTGGTTTGGGAAGATCCCCTGGAGAAGGAAATGGCAGCCCACTCCAGTACTCTTGCCTGGAAAATCCCATGGACAGAGGAGCCTGGTAGGCTACAGTCCATGGGGTCGCAAAGAGTCGGACACGACTGAGTGACTTCACTTTCACTGTCTACTGACTATGTGAAATTTTCTAAATGGTTAGATCTTCACTGCTCTTACCACAAAGAAAATGGGAACTATGTGAGGTAATCAATATGATAATTAGGTTGACTGTAGTGGTTATTTCACTAGATATGCACATCAAAATATCAGGTTGTGTATCTTTAATATATACAACTTTATTTGTCAATTATATCACAATAAAACTGGAGACATTAATGCATTCAATATGAAACAAAATTTGAATTCATTTGCCTAGCACAGCTATATATAATTATTAACAGAAGAAAAACTTCCCACTGTGTTAAACTTTGAAATAAATTTCAAAAAAATACTAGTGCTTTACAGTCATTTGTTGGTGAAAATTGCATTTGAAATAATTTATGAAGTGGGAAAAATGAGATTTTAATAATATGGAATGTAAACCAGTTTCTGGTAACACTTGCACAACATCAGGGAATATTTAGTATGCAAATATGTTTAACAGTATACTTTGTGTTATGTTAGAATTTTTATTAAGGACCCTAGAGCATTTTAAGTAGGCTTATTAAAATTTTCATTTCTCTGCTCTGATTAGGGAAATGCTCACATCTTATACCTGGTATGTCCCTCATAGTTCTAGAATAGTTACAACAAAGAATTATAGAGCAAATGAATCAGATTGCTGATTGTGAAAATAGAATTATTCAATAGCATGACTACAGACCAGGAATTTGAATAAATCCAAAAATATACATATAAAACATATGTTATCACCATTTGTTTTGTTCTTTGACTATAAAAGATAAATTAAGTCTCCAGGAATGCAAAGTCATTGTACACTGCTTTCTATCTCAAAGTTAACAGTTAAACTTATTTTTTTGACTGCGTGGCTTATGGGATCTTAGTTTCCTGACCAGGGATCTAACCCACATCCCCTGCATTCGAAGTGGGGAGTCTTAACCACTGGACTGCCAGGAAAGTCCCAAAATGTTCTTCTAGCAATGAAAACAATCAGAAGACCCCACCCTCAGCTCAAACACTCAGTTCGAATAGAACATAATACAGCGCACCATGTCAGAAACCAAAGTATTCTTACTGGTTGTGTTTTGCTATCACAAATTGATACCGTTTCACTATTTCTTTATCAATCACTTTTCCCTGAATTAACAAGCTAGTCTTTTTATGGCTTCCTCTGTAAACTAAGATTAACTCAGTACTTCCCAGGATCTATATATCTGAGAGGTGAATGCAACTGGTTACTGTG
>NW_011477400.1:10194-10904 GCF_000754665.1 Bison bison bison | reverse complement strand
CAGGCTGGGGGCACACCCAGCCTCTCCCAGCACACACCGCTGCGGCCCCCTGCCCAGAGGCTCCAGCGCCGCAAGGACTCTGGGACACAGAGGGGCTGCAGACTCTGCTGCTGCTGCTAAGTCGCTTCAGTCGTGTCCGACTCTGTGCGACCCCATAGACGGCAGCCCACCAGGCTCCTCTGTCCCTGGGATTCTCCAGGCAAGAATACTGGAGTGGGTTGCCATTTCCTTCTCCAATGCATGAAAGTGAAAAGTGAAAGTGAAGTCACTCAGTCGCGCCTGACTCTTAGCGACCCCACGGACTGGAGCCTACCAGGCTCCTCCTTCCATGGGATTTTCCAGGCAAGAGTACTGGAGTGGGGTGCCATTGCCTTCTCCGACTCTGGTTCCCCCTAAATCCACGTGAGACTACATAATGCTGTCAGAAGGGACTTCTGGGGATGACGAGGGCGGAGGGTGGGGCCCTGGTGAAGGGGGTCAGCGCCCTTGTGGAGGGACTGCAGGGGGCTCCTTCGAGACCCCTCTGTGAGGACACAACAGAGAGACACACTGAACCAACCTGCAGGCGCCGTGGCCTTGGGCCTCCAGCCTCGAGAGCCTGAGAACTAGGGGCCTGGGGTCCAAGCCCCAGAGCCTGAGAACTAGGGGCCTGGGGTCCAAGCCCCCAAACCTGAGAACTAGGGGCCTGGGGTCCAAGCCCCAGCGTCCTG
>NW_011477400.1:5576-6707 GCF_000754665.1 Bison bison bison | reverse complement strand
CCTGGGGGCTCATGCCGAGTGGAGCCCCCTCACCAGCTGCCAGATGGGCCCCGCCCCACCCACACTCCTCTGGGGGGGCCGGCTGGTGTGCACCCCAGCACCGCGTGGACAGCAACGGTATTTGTGAACACGCTCCACAAACAGCTCGTCTCCCACCAGAGCTGGGCTGGCAGGAGAGCACACGGTTCAAGGTGGTGACTGTGGTCCACTCACCTGCCAGAGCGTGACAGCACTTAAACCACGTCGCAACCAGATGGAGCAGAACATCTGGAACCCAAGCTAAGGCCGCGGAATGCAAACTGTGACGGAAGAGCCCATCCCATCCCATCCCTTTGCATGCAAAGGCAGAAAGGTCTGGACTGGCCACCACCCAACAGAAGATATGGCACCATCGCCTCGAGGGTGGCTGCAGGGCTGGGCAGCGAGGCTCTGGGAAGAGACGGGCCCGAGGTCCCAGCTGCTGTGGGTCCACGGCTCCTCACTAAGGGCCTCCCTGTGGGGGCGTCACCACTGTTCAGATGGGGACGCGTGCCCCACAGACAAAGCAGGCGGGGACAAAGGAGCCCAGTGCCAACAGGAGGTGGCACGCGGCCTGTTCAAGTGGCCTGGGGCAGAGGCAGCCGGAACCCAGGCCACCAAAGGTCACAGCCACGTCTGGGCAAAGGGCAGTGCCTCCAAGGGGCACCCCTGCCTACAGTGCTCTGCCTTCGAGGGCAGCAACGCCCAAGCCCACACGATTCTGCTCAGGCCTCGAGCGCGTACAGGGCTGCCCGTGCTGGGCAGGAATCACCCCACGAATGCTGAAAACAGAGCCGGGATGGGAGACTGGACACGTGCGGCCACTAGGCTGAGAGACCGGCATGTCTGCCTGAGCAGAAAAGGCCAGGCCAGGGCGCCCCACTCTGCACTGGGGGCCCTCGCTGCTGGAGACAGGAGCCCCTCCTGCAGACCTCACCTGTCCCAGCCCCTCCGCTGCCTCCCCACGCCCCACCAGTGGGACAAAGGTGCAGGCCACCAGGAGCAGCCTCCTGAGAACGGAGCTGGGGGCGGCCCCACAGCAGGGAGGCGCCGTGGCCTGGCTGGGGAGAGGACGGAAGGCCAGTGGGGCAGTGGGGACCAGCCAGCTGCCAC
>NW_011477400.1:4299-5476 GCF_000754665.1 Bison bison bison | reverse complement strand
CGCCCCCCCTCGACCCCCCTGGACGCCCAGTGTCCCTCCTGGGCCACCAGCCGACCCAGTCCCAGGACGCCCAGACACCGCAGGCAATCCCCCAACGTCGATGGAGTTGCGCGCCAGCCACAGGGGTGTGGAGGTGGGGGGAGGGGCGCGTCAGAGCCGGGGGCCCGGGGGGGGGGGTGTGCAGCCCGCAGCCGCGCTGGGCCCCCCACGAACCACAGCGCCTCCCCAGAGGCCTGGCCGGCACGCCGCTGCTCTGCAGCACGCACAGGCCCAGCGCCAGGCCACCTGACGGGGGTGGGGGCAAGGTCAGCCTGCAGACCCCCAGTCAAGCCCCAGAGGAGCCCGCTGTACCGAGCCTCACTGATCCGAGTCACCGGGGCTGTGTCACGGGCCCTGAGGAAGACTGCGTTTGCTCTCCTCCAAAAGGGAACTGGAAAGTGCTCTCCTCAAAGGTCTGACCAACACGTCTCCTCTTTATTCCCGTCTCCTCTTTACTCCTGTTGCAAATAACCTAACGGGAAACCCCACTGGGCCCCCCAAGGAGCCGTCTCCAGCAGGAGGGCCCAGTGGGGCCTACGCAGCTGGCCCCCTGCCCGTGGGCGGCCCCAGAGCCTCCTCCACGTGTGGACGGCAGCTCTGGGCTCCCATCGGGCCCAGAGCACGTGCAGGACAGGGCGCCCCAGCCCCCGATGACCGTCCCAAGCAGCGGCTGGTGTGGCCTCTGCAGATGGAGCGCTGGCCGTTGGCTGAGCCAAGCCCAAGGCCCTGGGGAGGGCGGCCAGCTTTCTCTCCGGGGAGCTGGTGCCCAGGAGGAGGCTGTGAAAGGGGACCAAGGTCAGGAAAGCCGGGCTCACCGTGGGTTCCCTACAGACTTGCTCCTCTGCCCACAGAGGCGGGGGAGGGGGGGGTCCCCCCTCTGTGCCAGCACTCCCCTGGAACAACCTCCACCATCACCCCAAAGCCAGCATGACACTGTGGCTGTGGTGACCCCAGCATGGCCCCGAGGGTGCAGCAGCCCCCCCCAACTCAGTCACTCACTAACAGACCCCTGAAGCCTTCCATGACAGCCCCACCCTGGGCAGGCCTCGGCTGGCAGTAACGGGCCCAGACGACCTCCACCGTCTCAGGCATCAGCGCCGGACACTCAGCCTTTCCCGAGCCCCACCCCGGAAAGCCT
>NW_011477400.1:0-1454 GCF_000754665.1 Bison bison bison | reverse complement strand
GGCTACCCACTCCAGTATTCTGGCCTGGAGAATTCCATGGACTGTAGAGTCCATGAGGTTGCAAAGAGTCACACACAACTGAGCGACTTTCACTTCACACTTCTGAGATGCAAAAAGAATAAAAAAGTGGTGAGTTTTGAGATTAATCAACTATTAACAATAGAAAGTAATAACAATAATCTCATATGGGCTTAAAAAGACATTAAAATGCTCCACACGAAAGCACGCAGACGTGGAGCGACAGGTCGGACTCACGTGGTCTAAGGTCCCTGTTGTTCAGGAAAAGAATGTACGGTTAAGTCCAAACCACAACAGCAAGCGTGCAATTTACACGGTAACCACGTAAGGACTAGAAATAGTGACAAGTTTCAAACTAATAAGAAATGGAAGAAGGGAAAACCCATGCACAATAAGGTACAATGAAAAAGCGAAACTTAGAAAATAAAAGGATGATAAGGACAAAAATAAAGTGGCAGACATGAACCCAACTATCAGTAACTTAGACAAATAACAATGGACTGAACGTCCTGGTTAAAAAATAAAGACTGTCAGATTAAATGAAAACGAAATCTAGATGGTGCCAAATAAAAAACACACAGCCAACCTGTGAGGACACAGGAAAGTTTAAAGAAACAAGGTGGGGAAAGATATAGCAGGCAGGTATTTCCAACAGACAGCTGAGCGCTACACTGTTACCAAGTCTGTCTGGAGGAAAAGCCCCGCTGGGTGCCGGTCTGCCCTGACCACTCAGGGCCTGTGATTCCGCAGCCGTGTGATCTAAAGACAGAGCTCCGGGGGAAACAGACAACCCCCTCCAGGCTCGGAGACTCTTCCGTGCTTTCCAAGTAGACAAGAAAGGTAAAAAACCTGAAGACACTATAAGCCAAGCGTGACCCACAGGGACAGGCATCAGACGTGGCACCACCAAGTGCCAAACACAAGGCCCTTTTCAGGACGAGCAGAGCGTGCATGGACGCTGGCTTCAAACGGAGCCCCAGAGGAAGTCCTAACATTCTGAGGACCTGGTGTCACACTGACCACCCTCTGTGACCACAACACAAGTAAGTTAGAAACAATCAAAGGAGAAGAAATGAACTCACCAATGGAAAAATAAGAGAAGAAGTCTGGATGTGAAGAAACTCTGAGATATCCATCCCACCACGTTAAAGAAGGAAAAACGGAACATTTTTTGAAGATTTTAAACTCAACAACTCTACACATAAAAGCTTGTGAAATGCAGTCAAAACATTACTTATTTTGCAGCTTTAAAATCTTACAAAAGGGACTTCCCTGGTTATGTGGTTAAGAATCCACCTACCAATGCAGGGGACACAGGTTTGATCTCTGGTCTGGGAGGATGTCACCTGCTGCGGGCCAACTAAGCCTGAGCACCTCAGCGACTAAGCCCGCACTGGGCGCCAGAAGAGGCCACTGAAGAGAGGGGCCCGCGGCCC
>NW_011477399.1:9734-11212 GCF_000754665.1 Bison bison bison | reverse complement strand
AGGTGAAGGTGGTGTATCCAACAGGGGTCCAGCAGACGGATCGGTCGCGTTCTATCTCCATGTCCTCTTCTACTCTTGCCGTCAAGGCCCTTTGGTCTCTGCCTGACGGTGTCATGACTTTTCCTGCCTCGTGGCTTCTGTCCAATGCCTCTTCTCTGTGTTTCTCTTCACTCTTTTCCATCCTAATGTTGGAAATACTGTCAAATCTTGCATTTAAATTTCCAAAGAGAAAGTATCAGATTGGTCAGTCAGCTGTCATCCAGTTTATAACACCTCTTAGACAAAGCTGTTTTGCTAGGGTGACTTTTTAGAGGTCTGGCCAGATGCTTCAGCCAGGAGAGGGATCCCAGGTCTCAGAGAACAGAGATCCTTGTGTTGGAGAAGAGGGCTGTGGGCAGGCAGACATGAATAGTGCAATGTGCAGGAAAGCCTCCAGGGCACGTCCTTTGGATTCATTTCATGGGAAATAAAAAGCCACTGAAGGTTTTCAAAAGACTAACTACTAGAATTCTATTTAGAAAAATCAGTTAGTAGTCTGTGGGGATAGGACTGTCAGTGCAGAATACAGGGAGAGCAGTGCAGAGGTCCAAGTGAAATGTGCGAGTCCTAAAGTAAGAAGTTATCGGATCCTAAGGCTTAGGCATGGCCTTCTTCCCTGGGGAATGGAAATTAAAAAGAGAAAGGCATTTAGAATGATTACGCACCAGGTTGAGTAAGGGAGGAGAAGAAGAAGGAACCATCAAAAATAACTCTGAAGCTTTGAATTTGTGTGACAATACCGAATAGAGAAATAGGAAATTCAAACCGGCTTGTAGGAGGACAGGAAGGATGAATTCTACTTTGGACATAGTCATAATTCAAGACAGAAGTTGCCTCACAATGATCAGAGTTCAGTTCAGTTCAGTCGCTCAGTCGTGTCTGACTCTTTGCAACCCCATGAATTGCAGCACACCAGGCCTCCCTGTTCTTATTACCAAATTCAAACTTAAATTGAAGACAGTAGGGAAAACCACTAGACCATTCAGGTATGACCTAAATCAAATCCCTTATGATTATACAGTGGAAGTGAGAAATAGATTTAAGGGACTAGATCTGATAGAGTGCCTATCAGGACTATGGATGGAGGTTCATGACATTGTACAGGAAACAGGGATCAAGACCATCCCCATGGAAAAGAAATGCAAAAAAGCAAAATGGCTGTCTGGGGAGGCCTTACAAATAGCTGTGAAAATAAGAGAAGTGAAAAGCAAAGGGGAAAAGGAAAGATATAAGCATCTGAATGCAGAGTTCCAAAGAATAGCAAGAAGAGATAAGAAAGCCTTCCTCAGTCATCAGTGCAAATAGAGGAAAACAACAAAATGGGAAAGACTAGAGATCTCTTCAAGAAAATTAGAGATACCAAGGGAACATTTCATGCAAAGATGGGCTTGATAAAGGACAGAAATGGTATGGACCTAACAGAAGCAGAAGATATTAAG
>NW_011477399.1:3443-6481 GCF_000754665.1 Bison bison bison | reverse complement strand
TTCGCATGAGATGGCCAAAGTACTGGAGTTTCAGCTTTAGCATCATTCCTTCCAAAGAAATCCCAGGGCTGATCTCCTTCAGAATGGACTGTTTGGATCTCCTTGCAGTCCAAGGGACTCTCAAGACTCTTCTCCAACACCACAGTTCAAAAGCATCAATTCTTTGGTGCTCAGCCTTCTTCACAGTCCAACTCTCACATCCATACATGACCACTGGAAAAACCATAGCCTTGACTAGATAGACCTTTGTTGGCAAAGTAATGTCTCTGCTTTTCAGTATGCTACTGGCTTAGCTATCATATAATAACAGAACTCTTCTAAAGTTATCAGTACAGTAAAGTCAACAGGCGGTAAAGAAGTAGATTTTAAAGGACTGCTGCTGCTAAGTTGCTTCAGTCATGTCCAACTCTGTGCGAACCCAGAGATGGCAGCCCACCAGGCTCCCCCGTCCCTGGGATTACTGAAAACTAAAACAAAGGACAAAGTATATCTCAGTATGAAAGATATGAAAAATGCTTTTCTATGCAATAAATCAGCCCTAAATGGCAATATGTGAACGTGCTGTGCCTCCACTCCTCCTGTGTGCTGTGTGCTTAGTCGCTCAGTCGTGTCTGACTCTTTGTGACCCCATGGACTGTAGCTCGCCAGGCTCCTCTGTCCATGGGATTATCCAGGCAAGGATACTGGAGTGAGTAGCCTATCCCTTCTCCAGGAGATCTTCTCAACCCAGGAATCAAACCAAGGTCTCCTGCACTGCTGGTGGATTCTTTATCAGCTGAGCTACCAGGAACCCCCATTCTTCCTACCAATTTGTTACTTGATGATTCCTTGGGTCATTCAGAGTGAGATAATCTGACCAGTAATCCCCAGTGATGGAAGTTGAACCCCCCCTCTGCACAGAGCTTAGCCCTAGAGATAGGGAAAGATTGGAAGGATATTTACAGTCTTCCTGTGGCCCAAGCTGGAGGTGAATAGATGTTTGCAGCACTGCCCCTGCTGGAAACACACACCCCAGACAGCATATTACACATCTATACTGTTTAACTTGTGCTTTATTTGGGCAGATGCATTTCCCAAGCGTCCTTTCTGTGCAGCAATTATGGCAGGGTAACTAGCGGTAAAGGACATACGGTTTCTATTTCCAAAAGCCCCTCCTCTCCTCTCATTTCCCCTTCCATTTCTCCTTGCCCTTTGTAATTCCCTGCTCCTACTTGGCAAGCCCTCCTCTAGGCCAGTGAGTAGAATATCATGTACAAAGGTGTTTCTGAGTCAGAATAAGACCATAGCCTGGGGAGCTTTGTAGTCAACTAAAGCAGAATGCCGAATTCATTCAAGACTGAACAATTGGCCCGGGCCCCAAAGTGATGCCATCCAGCCACCTCCTCACATGGCCAGGGCCATGAGAACCACCCCTCGTGGGGACCATCAGCCATGGGAGGAAACACTGAAGCCCTGTCCTTTTTTGCAGGTGAAGACAGAAATCGCTCAGTGCCGCAAACAGAGGATGAGCACTTGTCTTTCTCTCCTTAATTCAGTGCATGGGGATTACAGTGGTGCTATACCACCCCAGACAGGAGCTGTGTAGGGGGAATCATTGGAACTTTTTGTCCTTTCTTTGAGAGTGAGAAGAGAAACCCTATCAATTTCAAAGACACGCTCTTTCCCAACCTACTCTCCCTCTCCCCACCAGTTGTGTTCCCAGTGATCAAAGACCTGTTCTGCTGTGCGTGCATACTAATTTGCTTCAGTCATGTCCGACTCTTTGTGACCCCATGGAGTAGGACCCACCAGGCTCCTCGGTCTATGGGAGTCCCCAGGTAAGAATCCTGGAGTGGGTTGCCAGGCTGTGCTCCAGGGGAACTCGCTGACCCAGGATCACACTCCTGTCTCCTGTGTCTACTGCATTGGCAGGCAAGTTATCACTAGTACCACCCTTCTGCCATGGAAGTTGTTGAATTTCCTAATCGTAAAATTATATAGATCAAATCACCTGATGTTTTATAATTGTAACCTACAAATCAATTCGCATGATTGACTAAATGTGTCTGTTGCCAAGCAAGGGGCCTGTGCTCATAGTGTAGAGAGTCAAATTCTGACAGCAGCTATTTGCAGCAAAGCAAGGGTTCATTTGCAGGGTGCCAGGCAAGGAGAATGGGAAGCTTGTGCTCAAAAACCCAAACTTCTTAGATGGCTTTTAGCAAGGGTTTTCAGAGAGTGTTAGAGGAGAGGGTCATAGGATGCCTGATCAGCCTGTGGCGCTTCCTCTGATTGGTTAGTGGTGAAGTAGCAGGGTGATATTTTGGGAATCTCAATCATCAGTCTTCTAGTTCCATCTGGGGTCTTGTGTACAACATGTAGTCAGCATGCTCCACTGGGTGGGAGCCAGTTTCTGCAGAACAATTCAAAGACATGTATCAGATTGTTACCTGTATCCCTTCCAGGGGACCCAGGAGTCCTGTGACTCTTCTTTTCTAATTATTAACTGCTTGAGTCTGCTCTCTGTAACTCAGGGAAGGCCTAGGAGGGCAAAACCTTTTAATACAAACAAGAAATGTGGAACATGGAGGGGCTTTTGTACCCAAGAAGGCCCTGCAGGGTGCCTCTTGATTTCAATTCCCATTTTCCTTTGATACTCCTCAATCCTGAGGATAACAGAGGTCAGACAAGAAAGGGAATACTTAAGTTTTAGACAAAGAGATTAATCATAAACTTACAGGAAAACTTGGTTTTACGTGGGCTCAGTTTCATGTCCTGGCACTTATTAGTAAAACTTCTTGCCTAGGTACCTTGGCACAGTTTTACACCTAAATCTAACTTAATTTCCTTCCCGAGAAATATAACCACAACCTCAGTAAGCAAAATTAGGCTGCAAAATATGTGAAATTAATTTGTTTAATTAAAGAGGAAGTAATGAAATAAATGGAGAAGGAAATGGCAACCCACTCCAATATTCTTGCCTGGAAAGCCTCATGGACAGAGGAACCTGGCGGGCTGCAGTCCCTGGGGTTGCAAAGAGTCAGACATGACTGAGCACGCAT
>NW_011477399.1:0-928 GCF_000754665.1 Bison bison bison | reverse complement strand
GGCAAAGAAAATTTTTTAGAGTCTCAGACAATTGAGCCAGAGCCCTAAGGTTAGTCAGGGTCAAGAGACCTGAGCTGTGCGGAGAGGATGACCACCAAAGGCTGAGAACCTGGTGGAGCCTGCCTGTTATCCGAGATGACACAGGCGCGTGCACTCAGCTCCCCTTGCACCATCAGATTAGTGCTACCCTTACGGTAGAGTGAAATGTATTTCATGACCCCTGATAAATACTGAATATCTAAACACACAGTGGACTGTGGAAGGTGGAGAGAAATTAAGGAGCTATAAGGAGGCAAGTGGGATGATTTTTATGGCCCAGGCTCCAACATTACTGTACGGTCTTAGAGGGGTCCTTTCCTTTCTCTTGGCCTCGGTTCTCATTTGCAAAAATAAAAAAGATGAATCAGATGGTCTAATTCCTCTAGTTATTTTCATCTTAAGTAAACATAGGATATACAATGTTGCCACATCTCCCCAGCCCACAGATTTACCACATTGAAATATTTTAGGGAATGTTTTGAACTTATATGTAAGTATTAAGAAGAAGCATATTAGTTCTTCACTCATAATCCAGTTGATTCCACGTAATCCCTGGGTAGATCTGTTGTCCAAGTACTCTGCTTCCATCACCACTATCATTAAATACTGCCATTGTTTCACTCTCTCATTACCCTGCTCCCTTGGTCTTTATCTCTCTTATTCAAACCATAAATCAGTTGATTCATTCCCTGTGAAATTGGGAGGGTCTTCCCTGGTGGCTCAGTGGTAAAGAAGCCACCTGCCAATGCAAGATTCATGGGTTCCAGTCCTGGGTTGGGAAGATGCCCTGGAGAAGAAAATGGCAACCTACTCCAGTATTCTTGCCTAGAAAATTTCGTGGCCAGAGGAGCCTGGTGGCTACAGTCTATGGGACTGCAAAGAGTCAGGC
>NW_011477398.1:13542-14660 GCF_000754665.1 Bison bison bison | reverse complement strand
TGTGGACGGAGGCATTCAGGAAGCCACAGCAGTAGCAGCCTACGAGCAGACGTGCGCACGCTTTGGTCGTCATGGCCGTGGTGTAGTGCAGGGGTTTGCACACGGCGGCATAGCGGTCATAAGCCATTGCGGCCAAGAGGAAACTTTCTACGGTGATAAAGGCTACGAAGAAGAAGAACTGGGTGACACAAGCCTCGTAGGAAATGGTTTTGTCTCCTGTGAGGAATCCAGCCATCACTTTGGGAGTGACAGCTGAGGAGTAACCAAAGTCCACCAGCGAGAGTTGGCTGAGAAAGAAGTACATGGGCGTGTGGAGACGAGAGTCCAGCAGGATCAGCTCGGTCATCCCCAGGTTCCCAACCAGGGTGAGGAGGTAGATGAGAGAGAAAGTGATGAAGAGCAGGATCTGCACTTGCGGGTCATCGGATAACCCCACAAGGAGGAACTCAGTCACCTCTGTAGTGTTTTCCATGGAGATCAACTGGGAATTGTGTGCCTGCTCTGTAGCAATGGGAAAATAGAATGAAAATAATAAATGAAAGGAAGGCTCCATTGAAGTCAATTATCATGATCACTCTGTGCTTTATTTCAGTATTAAAATAACTTGCTTCCAGGAGTGTTTAGATTTAAAGCCTGACCACAACAGCTAAATTATGTTATTTAAAGGTCATAGAGTATCCCAGTTAAAAGGATTTGGAGGTAATGCATCCCAACCTCCTAACTTCATTTGTCACTCAGCTGTGTCCAACTCTGTGACCCCATGAACATTAGCCGACCAGGCTCCTCTGTCCATGGGATTCTCCAGGCAAGAATACTGGAGTGGGTTGCCATTTCCTTCTCCATCTTAACTTTATAGAAGACTGAATTAAGTTAAAGGCAAGAAAAGAAAGAATTTATGCTATTTCATCAGATTGGTTGCTAACTAGAACAGCTCTGGCTCCCAATTCAAAGTTTCCAAAACAAAAACAAAAATTATTCTTTAAACTAAACTAAACTTAGTAAAATACATATGAAATTGGATTAATTTTACTTCAGCTTACTTTTTTTGGCTTTCCATTGTGTCAAGAACAGTGTTGTATATAGCCTAAAATGTTCTCACTATACTGTACAATAAATAG
>NW_011477398.1:7442-11015 GCF_000754665.1 Bison bison bison | reverse complement strand
CTCAGCTAATTAAAGCAAGTAAACATTCTGTTGTGATGCTTTTCTTTAGTGTTTGACCAAAAGGTTTAAAGTTCCCTAGCTGCAGAAAGAAACTGGAGGGAAAAAAGCGGTTTTAGCCTTGGAAGCAGTGAACAAGAGTTCTACTCCTGGGTCTGGTCCTCACTCTTCCTAAATAAGTCACTTAACCTCTTTGAGCTTCAGTATCTTTATCTATAAAATAGAAATAATAAAAAGGCAGTCCCAACAACATCTTGCCTGAGGACTACTGCTATGATAAGAAAATCCCTACAATACTTCATACTTGGTAAGGGGTGGTCATCACAATCATAGTCATTATCAGTGTTATTTAGGACTTTTCTTCCCTGGACATTGTTACTGCTCTTAGCAATATCACAATTTGGGGGAAGGTCATTGTTGCTACTGGACAACTATTAACACATCAAAAGAAAAATAAATGGCCAAAGTAACTCAGATTCTTGGGCTGCACATTCTAATATGAGGACAATTAGAGTCATGTGGGAACCAGGAGGGAGTTATGTAGACATGGAATTCTCAGAGGACAAATACCCTATGAGGGCTATAAATCTTGTTATCTCACCTAACTAGGGAACACGTGATTGACCTGTCTAAGGGGATCCAGCTCTGTCTGTTGAGGGAGATAGTGAGTGTATGTTCACTATTTGCAGTAATTCTCTTTGCTGTTGTTTATCAGTTGCAAAGCCGTGTCTGACACTTTATGACCCCATGGACTGTAGCCCACCAGGCTCCTCTGTCCATGGGATTCTCCAGGCAAGAACACTGGAGTGGGTTGCCATTTCCTTCTCCAATGCATGAAAGTGAAAAGTGAAAGTAGGAAGTGAAGAGATACCTGGAGTAACAGGCAAGTTTGGTCTTGGAGTACAAAATGAAGCAGGGTAAAGGCTAATGAGTTTTGTCAAAAGAATGCACTGGTCGTAGCAAACACCTTTTCCAACAACACAAGAGACTACTCTACACATGGAGATAACCAGATGGTCAATACCAAAATCAGATTGATTATGTTCTTTGCAGCAGAAGATGGAGAAGCTCTACACAGTCAGCAAAAACAAGACCTGGCATTGGTTGTAACAGATCATGAGCTCCTCACTTCAACATTCAGACTTAAACTGAAGAAAGTACTAAAAACCACAAGGCCATTCAGGTAAGACTTAAATCAAATCCTTTATGATTATACAGGGAAGGTGACAAACAGATTCAAGGGTTTATATCCGGTAGATAGAGGGCCTGAAAAACTACGGACAGAGGTGATCATCAAAACCATCCCAAAGAAAAATTCAAGAAGGCAAAGTGGTGTCTGAGAAGGCTTTACAAGTAGCTGAGGAGGGAAGTGAAAGGCAAGAGAGAAAGGGAAAGAGAGTCATCTGAATGCAGAGTTCCAGGAAACTGCGAGGAGAGATAAGAAAGCCTTCCTAAGTGAACAACGCAAAACAATGGAGGAAAACAATAGAATAGGAAAGACTAGAGATCTCTTCAAGAAAATTGGAGATAGCAAGGGACTATTTCAGCCAAGGATGGGCAAGACAGAAGATAGAAACAGTAAGGACCCAACAGAAGCAGAAGAGATTAAGAAGTGGAAAGAATACACAGAAGGACTATTTAAAATGGTATTAATGACCTGTGTAATCATGATGGTGTGATCACTCACCTAGAGAAAGGCATCCTAGAGTGGCCTTAGGAAGCATTACTATGAACAAAGCTAGTGGAGGAGATACAATTCTAGCTGAGCTGTTTCAAATCCTAGAAGATGATGCTGTGAACGTGCTGCACTCAACTGTTGTTGCTGTTCTTCAGTTTCTAAGTCCCGTCTGACTCTGTGCAACCCCATGACCTGCAGAGAGCTTCAACAGCGCATGAACCAAGAACTTCCAGATTTACAAGCTGGATTTAGAAAAGGCAGGAACCAGAGGCCCTTGGCCACAGCACTGGCACGCATTTCCTCCAGTTCCATGCATTGTCTTTTCTTATTTTCAGTGGTTTCCCTTGTTGTGGAAAACATTTTTTAACTTGAAAGCTATTTATTTTGAATTGCTAGACTCTCAATATTTTGAATAAATATTAATTAAAAACACCAATATATTCTTATTTAAACATAATAAAAGTGAGCTTTTTGATACAATCTGTTTTATATTTACAATTTTTAAGTGATATTTGGGAATCAAAGCAATGTTTTAACAAAAATTCTAATTTGTATCAACAAAGAAGTTGTGGCCTAGAGCTTTATTGATAAATTAAAAAGTACACAATTTCTTTTTTATGGATCAAAAGAAAAACGTTCTTTTTAACTGAGTATGTTTGATTGACAAAATTGTCTTAGTTTCAGGTATATATAATCCAATGATTTGGTGGTTGGATATATACACATATATATTCATACACTTTATATTCTTTTTTTGTAGTTCTTTTCCATTATAGTTTATTACAAGGTACTGAATACTGTTGCCTACACTGTACAATAAATCCTTGTTATTTATCTATTTTATAAATGGTAGTGTGTATCTGTCAATCTCATACTCTCATTTATCCCTCCCCCTCTTCCTTTTCGGTAATCATAAGCTTGTTTTCTATGTCTGTGAGTCTGTTTCTATTTTGTAAATAAGTTCATTTTTACTGTTTTTTAGATTCCACATATAAGTGATCTCCTATAGTATTTGTCTTTCTCTGACTTACTTCACTTAGTATGATAATCTCTAGATCCATCTTTGTCACTGCAAATAGGATTATTTCATTCTTTTGTTGCTGATTAATATTTCATGTAGATATGTATCTTCTTTATCCATTCATATGTCAATATGCACTTAGATGGCTTCCAGGTCTTGGTTATTGTAAATAGTGCTACCAGGAACATTGGAGCGGAGGTATCTTTTTTAACTAGGGCTTTTGTCTTTATTGGATAAATGCCCAGGAATGTAACTGCTGAATCATATGCTAGGTCTATTTTCAGTTTTCTAAGTAACTTCTGTTTTGCATAATCACTGCAACAATTTACATTTTCAGCAATGGTGTAGGAGGGTTCCCTTTTCTCCACATCCTCTACATTCTTTATTTGTAGACTTTTTGATGACAGCCATTTTGATGGGTGTGAGATGATATCTCATTGTAGCTTTAATTTGCATTTTTCTATTAGTTAATGATGCTGACCATCTTTTCATGTGCCTGCTGACCACCTGTATGTCTTCTTTGGAGAAATGTCTGTTTAGGTCTTCTGACCATTTTTCAAATTTGCTTGTTTATGGGTTTGTTGCTGTTGTTGTTGTTGAGTTACATAAGCTTTTTCTATATTTTGAGAATTAATCCCTTGTTGGTCACACTGCTTGCAAAAATTTTCTCCCAGTCTGTGGGTTATTATTTCATTGCAAAGCTTGTAAGTTTAATTAGACCCCGTTTGTTTGTTTTTGCTTTTATTTTCCCTTGGAAGACTGATCTAAGAAAATATTGCTACAACTTATGTTAAGACTTCTTCACTTATGGTCTCTTCTAGAAATTTATAATTTCAGGTCTTATGTTTAACTTTCTTTGAGTTTATTTTAGTATGCG
>NW_011477398.1:3300-6616 GCF_000754665.1 Bison bison bison | reverse complement strand
TCACTCTCCTCTTTCACTTTCATTAAGAGGCTTTTTAGTTCCTCTTCACTTTCTGCCATAAGGGTGGTGCCATCTGCATATCTGAGGTGATTGATATTTCTCTTACCCTTTTTGTAATTGGTTAACTGACCGTTAACTGTGTGGGTTTGTTTTGAGTTCTCTATTCTATTCCATTGATTTGTGTGTCTATTTTTGTGCCAATATCTGCTACTTTGATTACTGTACCTTTACAGTACAATCTGAAGTCTGGGAGTGTGATACCTCCAGCTTTGTTCTTTTTCTCAAAAATTGCTTTGCCACTTATGGGTGTTTTGTGGATCCATATAAATTTTATGGTTATTTGTACTAGTTCTGTAAAAAGGTCATGGGCATTTTGATAGTGATTGCATTAAGTATGCATAGCTCTTTGGATACCATGGCAATTTTAATAGCATTAATTCTTCCAACTCAAGAGCATGGGCTACATTCTTTCCATTTCTTTACATCATTTTCAGTTTCCTTCATTGGTGTTTAATAGTTTTCAGAGTACAGATCTTTCAAGTCCTTGATAGAATTTATTTCTAGATACTTTAGGTTTTTCGATGTGACTTTAAATAGGACTATTTACTTTCTCTTTCTGATATTTCATTACTAGTGTACATATATCCAGCAGATTTCTGTATATTAATCTTGTATTCTGCAATCTTGCTGAATTCACTTAATAGTTCTAATAGTTTTTTGGGCTTTTTTTTGGAAGAAGGATTTTTACACAATATAAAATATTATATATTATCTACAAAAGTGACAGTTTTACTCTTTCCTCCAGTTTGCATGGCTTGTAATTTTGTTTCTTGTCTGACTTCTGTGGCTAGGACTCCCAAAACTATATTAAATGGAAGTGGTGAGGGGTCATTCTTGTCAAATCAAACTGGAAAGCTTTCAGATTTTCCCACTGTGTGTTATGTTGGCTGTGGTTTTGTTATAAAATGGCTTTATCATGTTGAGATTTGTTCCCTCTATACCCACTTGGATGAGATTTTTTTTTTTTATCATGAATGGACAGTGGATTTTGTCAAATTCTTGGCTTGCATTTATTGAGATTATAATGTGATGAAATTTAAAAATGTTTTTCATTTAAAAAATTTTATTGGGCTATAGTTGATTTACAATGTTGTGTGAGTTTCAGGTATACAGCAAAGTGAATCAATTATACAAATATCTACTCTTTTTTAAGATTCTTTTCCCATATAGGCTACTGTGTCGATTTTTAAACTTTTCTCTTGTTAATGTGCTGTCCCACATGGATTTCTGTATGATGAGCCACCCATGTGACCATGGAATAAATCAAACTTGTCATGCATGATGTTAAGTCTTCAAATTGCCTTAAAAGGTATCTTTATAAGTGTTATCATAACCCTGAATGATTCATAGTGTCCTAATATGCCAAAATTTAAAAGCCAGGATAGGTTATTCTTGGAGATTGGCAAGGACCAATCAGGTCAACCTCTAATTTGAGCCCAAATGCCAATCTATAATTTGGTGGCCTGAATGCCTACATGAAAGAGGGAGCATTAAAGGAGTACAAGATTGACCATCTGAAGATGGATTGAAGCCTTACTTTAAAATTAAAGGCTATTTTTTTCAGTGAATTAAAATATGCGATTATTCTTATTTCTCTTACTCTGGTCTGATATTTTAAAATTGTCATATGACTATGCAACTTCTGCATAATGAGTTGATAAAGACAAGAATTGAGCTAATTAAAGATAACCATATAATGATGTTGATTATCACTGAAACAAGAACAGAAACAAAAATTAAGCAATAAACCTATACCCAGACTATTTGACACCAAGTTTACATTTAAGAATGAATTATCAAATATCATAATCACTGCTTTAAATTATACTATGAAAATAGACTAATCCCATTCATCTTTGAACTCATTTTTCTGTCACTCATGGATGTGTGAGTTGCACCGGCTTGCTTAAATGATGTTTCTGTGGGCATGTATTTAAATATGCATTGAATAAAGTGAGACGGGATGAGCATGAGAAATAATGAAATGTAACTAAGAAGAAACTATGCACTAAGACTTCTAGGTTCAAGGTTGATATTCCTAAGCTATTATTCCTGAGATATCCATTTGTGTCATAGACTTGGTTAAGAACTTGAGAAAGTATATCAAAAATGTGCATAATGTTGGCCTATACTTCCCATAACTTGATCTGACCTGTATGAAACCACCTTATTGTTGTATCTATATAATTAAGATATGAATTTTATAGAAGACGTTGCTTTCCACACAGCCTGTGAAAGGCGCTCTTGACCTCTTTGTTCCACAGACTATAGATCAGAGGATTCAGCATGGGGATGACTATGGCGTAGAACACAGACGCCATCTTGTCTGTGCTCATGGAATGGCGGGAGCCGGGCTGTAGGTACATGAAGGCGCCTGTCCCATAGAAGATGGAGATGGAAGTGAGGTGGGACGCACAGGTGGAAAAGGCCTTCTGATGTCCTTCAGATGAGTGCATCCTCAGAATGGTGACAAAGATAAACAGGTAAGAGATCAAGATGATCAGGACAGAAGAGATGATATTGAAGCTCACCAAAATGAAAAACACAATCTCACTTCTCTTGTTGTCTGAGCATGAGAGAGCCAGGAGAGGAGTAGCATCACAGAAAAAGTGATCAATCACCCTGGATCTGCAGAAAGAGAGACTGAATATGTTTCAAGTGTGCACAGAGGCCTCCAGAAAACTAAGAACATAGGACCCTACAACCATCGAGGCACACACCCTTGGTGTCATGATGTTGGTGTAATGGAGTGGTTGACACACCGCTGCATGACGGTCATAGGCCATTGAGGCCAAGATAAAAGTTTCCATAATGAGAAAGACAGCAAAGAAGAAAAACTGAGCAGCACAAGCATTGTAGGAAATGACCTTGTCTCCCGTGAGGAATCCAGCCATCACTTTGGGAGTGACGGCTGTGGAGTAAGCAAAGTCCATCAGGGAGAGCTGGCTGAGGAAGAAGTACATGGGAGTGTGGAGACGAGAGTCCAGCAGGATCAGCGTGATCGCCCCCAGGTTCCCAACCAGAGTGAGGAGGTAGATGAGCGTGAACACTAGAAAGAGTGGGATCTGCAGTTGTGGGTCATCAGTTATCCCGGCGAGAATGAACTCAGTCACCTCTGTACTGTTCTTTGGGGTCATTTGTGCGTTATGTGAGTGTCCTATAGCAATTAAAAAGAGAAAAGAAAAGGAACTGTTAAGTAACTGAGTTAGAACTATCATAGTGTCCAGTGTATGGATGTGGACTTGGACCATAAAGA
>NW_011477398.1:2464-2593 GCF_000754665.1 Bison bison bison | reverse complement strand
AAAGCTAGTGGAGGTGCTGAAATTCCTGCTGAGCTGTTTCAAATCCTAAAAGACGATGCTGTGAAAGTGCTGCACTCAATATGCCAGCAAATTTGGAAAACTCAGCAGTGGCCACAGGACTGGAAAAGG
>NW_011477398.1:0-1113 GCF_000754665.1 Bison bison bison | reverse complement strand
AGCAGAGACATTACTTTGCCAACAAAGGTCCATCTAGTCAAAGCTATGGTTTTTCCATTAGTCATGTATAGATGTGACATTTGAACTATAAAGAAAGGTGAGTGCTGAAGAATTGATGCTTTTGAACTGTGGTGCTGGAGATGACTCTTGAGTGTCCCTTGGACTGCAAGGAGATCAAACTGGTCAATCCAAAAGGAAATCAACCTTAAATACTCTTTGGAAGGACTGATGCTGAAGCTGAAACTTCAATACTTTGGCCACCTGATGTGCAAACCTGACTCATTGGAAAAGACCCTGATGCTGGGAAAGATTGAAGGCGCGAGGAGAAGGGAACGACAGAGGATGAGAGGTTGGATGGCATCACTGACTCAATGGACTTGAGTTTGAGAAAGTCCAGGAGTTGGTGATGGACAGGGGGGCCTGGCGTGCTGCAGTCCATGGAGTGACTGAACTGAACTGATTCTTCAATAGCCTCAGAGGATAATAGGAAACATGTTCAGTTGCTCAGTCATTTCCAACTCTTTTGACCCCATGGCCTTAGCCTGCCAGGCTCCTCTGTCTATGGAATCTCCCCGGCAAGAATACTGGAGTGGGTAGCCATTCTCTTCTCCAGGAGATCTTCCAGACCAAGAAATCAAACCTGGGTCTCCTGTATTTTGGGCAGATTCTTTACCCTCTGAGCCAGATCTCTAGGTCAATAAGATACACAGAATGTATAATTCCAACACAAAGGGCTACTGTAGAAAATCCTGTAGAAAGAATAAAGACATCCAGAGAATAAACATTAAAAGTGTGATTCCAAGCTAGAGACATCTGGATGCACAATCCTGCTCCATCCTGTACTAGATGACTGACTTTGGGTATTGCTCAATATCATTTGTCCATCAGTTTTTCCTTGAACTCATTATCAAACTGGAGTGACAATGCAAACTGGCATGGTAGGCTTTTACACACTATGACTAGGACAGAGTTATTTGTTTCTGTATTGATTAAAGGAGTGGATGTTATAATCGAGAAATTGCAGATAACTGTAAATCAAACATCCTATATCCTCACTCACTCCATTTGCTTCTGCTCCAGATCGCTTCCACTGTCATATTCCATTTATGCCTT
>NW_011477397.1:14062-15312 GCF_000754665.1 Bison bison bison | reverse complement strand
GCCACACCTTTTCTTTCAGTGACAAACAAATTAAATTCTGACCCTGTGGGCAAGCTCAGAGCTGGAGCTTGCAGGAGAGCAGTCTGAAGAACCTTAAAAGCCTTTTGAGTTTCTGGACACCAAACCAGTTTGTCGGTTTGGGCCTGCTGAGTTTCAGCTATAAGTTTATATAAAGGCCGGGCAAGTTCCCCATAACCCGGAATCCAAATGCGACAGTAACCTGTGATTCCCAAAAATCCTCTCAATTGTCTTAAAGTCACAGGTAGGGGGTGATTTAGTATAGGTTTAATTCTCTCAGGGCCTATGGCCCTAGTCCCTTCTGATATGATTAGGCCCAGATATCTAACTGTTGACAAAGCTGAGCCTTTTCTCTTGATGCCTTGTAACCACAGCCTGCCAGAAAGTTTAAGAAATCTTCTGAGGCTTGCGAACAAGCTTCCTCTGTCTCAGCACAGAGCAAAATATCATCTACATATTGTAACAGCACTGCTTCAGAGCTATTAAAGTTTTGTAGATCAAGTGACAAACTTTGTCCAAATAAGTGAGGACTGTCACGAAATCCCTGAGGCAAAACTGTCCAGGTTAACTGAGAAGCTGGCTGCGTAGGGTCTTCAAAGGCAAATAGAAATTGACTTTCTTCCGCCGAAGGCACTGAATAGAAGGCATCCTTTAAATCAATTACTGAGAAATATTTGGCCCATTCAGGAATTTCAGACAATAGAGTATAAGGATTAGGCACCATGGGGTGTAAAGGAACTACAGCCTCATTTATTATTCATAAATCTTGAGCTAGTCTCCATTTACCATTCGACTTCTTTATACTCAAAATAGGAGTGTTGCAAGGACTGTTACAGGGAATTAATAGTCCCTGCTCCTTTAAATTTTCGACGATGGGTTTTAACCCTTCCTTAACTTCAGGTTTCAGTGGATACTGCTTCTTATGTGGAAATACGTGTGGGTCTTTGAGCTTAACAACTACAGGAATAGCATTTTGTACTCGACCCACAGATTTTCCATCAGCCCATACCCTAGGATTTACATTTTGTTCAACTAAAGGGAGAGAAAGGAAGGGCTCCATATTCATGAAGACAGAGGCATGGACCTTGCTCAGTATATCCCTTCCCAAAAGGGGTGAGGGAGATTCTGGCACGATCAGAAACTCGTGTGAAAACAGCACAGAATCCCAGTTGCAAGATAAAGAATAACTGAAATAATACCTTTTGGCTCATCCAGACAGTCCCATTATGGAA
>NW_011477397.1:12687-12793 GCF_000754665.1 Bison bison bison | reverse complement strand
CGCAGGCGCCGTACTCATCCCTCCCGGTTCTACCACCGAGATGGGGTGGGGATGTACCAGGGGTAGACTTGATAGCATCCCTACTTGACGTCCAGCTTTTCACCCT
>NW_011477397.1:7690-11587 GCF_000754665.1 Bison bison bison | reverse complement strand
AGCCCCCAAGATGAAAGGTTGTTGTTGAATCACGTGAAGACACCGGGATTCTTGGCCCCCGGAGGAGAAGAATTCAATCCGGGGCTAGAGACGAGGCTTGATCGCTCAGAGCTTTTGTGTAATAAAGTTTTATTAAAGTATAAAGGAGATAGAGAAAGCTTCTGACATAGGCATCAGAAGGGGGCAGAAAGAGTACCCGCTTGCTAGTGTTAACAATGAAGTTATATAATCCAAAGAATATCTGGAGGTTGTAAAGACCTCATCAGACCTATTCCCATAATTTACATTTTAAGATAACAGAAGGTTGAATCCAAAGACTGTCCTTAGGCAGGATACATTATTGTTATATAATCCTAAGGAATGTGGAGAAAGAAAAAAAGTTTGTCCTTTCTTCCTCATTGAGAATTCCAGACCCCTCTCTCCTTGGGGACCCCTAGACTCCCTATCAACCTGCCTAGGAAATGACTCTCTCACTTGGCTGATGATGATTTGGGGAAGGAGGAATTTGGTCATGGCTCAAGTATAATGCAGACTCTCACTGTTCTAAGAATCAGTTGACTCTTTTTTTTTTTCAACAAATGTTTCTTCTTCATTATATGATCATAGGACAATGTTTAGATATTTCACTATTTTTTTAAAATAATGTTCATCAGTTATAAGTAATAAGTAAGTAATAATGTTCACCAGTAATAAGTTTGCAGGGCTTCTCATGATGCATTGTGGAGCTGGAAACTCTGTCAGTAGTTTTAATTTAAATTTTGGTCACACTGCTAGCTCCCCTCTTCTTCCTTCCTGCCATGTGCACGGGTTTTGCATAATTTACTTTCCCCTTCTTGTTGTTCTTTATTGTAGTTGAATAAAATATAGCTAATAGGGACCTATGTGATGGCTGCCATTGTCTTGCAGGTTGCTATTTTATTTGGAACTCTTGGCTCTCCACTAAATGCAAATATGTTACACTCTTAGAGGATCAGATAAATTCTAGTATTTTCTTTTATTTCCAAATAGTCATGTGTGAACTCCCAAAGTTTAGAAATGAGTCATTTAAGTACCACTTTCAAGTTACCTATTTTGATGACAGATCACATCAGATCAGATCAGTCGCTCAGTCGTGTCTGACTATTAGCGACCCCATGGACTGCAGCATACCAGGCTCCTCCATCCATGGGATTTTCCAGGCAAGAATACTGAAGTGGGGTGCCATGAGATGAGTGCAATTGTGTGGTAATTTGAGCAGTCTTTGGCATTGCCTTTCTTTGGGATTGGAATGAAAACTGACCTTTTCCAGTCCTGTGGCCACTGCTGAGTTTTCCAAATTTGCTGGCATATTGAGTGCAGCACTTTCACAGCATCATCTTTCAGGACTTGAAATAGCTCAACTGGAATTCCATCACCTCCCCTAGCTTTGTTCATAGTCATGCTTCCTAAGGCCCACTTGACTTCACATTCCAGGATGTCTGGCTCTAAGTGAGTGATCACACCATCATGATTATCTGGGTCATGGAGATCTTTTTTGTACAGTTCTTCTGTGAATTCTTGCCACCTCTTTTTAATATCTTCTGCTTCTGTTAGGTCCATACAATTTCTGTCCTTTATTGAGCCCATCTTTGCATGAAATGTTCCCTTGGTATCTCTAATTTTCTTGAAGAGATCTCTAGTCTTTCCCATTCTTTTGTTTTTCTCTATTTCTTTGCATTGATCACTGAGGAAGGCTTTCTTGTTTCTCCTTGCTATTCTTTGGAACTCTGCATTCAAATGGGTATATCTTTCCTTTTCCCCTTTGCTTTTCACTTCTCTTTTCACAGCTATTTGTAAGACCTCCTCAGACAGCCATTTTGGCTTTTTGCATTTCTTTTTCTTGGGGATGGTCTTGATCCCTGTCTTCTGTACAATATCACAAACCTCTGTCCATATTTCATCAGGTATTCTGTCTGTCAGATCGAGTCTCTTAAATCTATTTCTCTCTTCTATTGTATAATCATAGGGATTTGATGCAGGTCATTCCTATATGGTCTAGTGGTTTTCCCTACTTTCTTTAAGTCTGAATTAGTAATAAGGAGTTCATGATCTGAACCACAGTCATCTGCTGGTCTTGTTTTTGCTGACTGTCTAGAGCTTCTCTGTCTTTGGCTGCAAAGAATATAATCAATCTGATTTCAGTGTTTACCATCTGGTGATGTCCATGTGTAGAGTCTTCTCTTGTGTTGTTGAAGAGGGTGTTTGCTATGATCAGTGTTTTATATAAGTTACAGGTTATAAGTTACAGGTGTACAATATAGTGATTCAAATTTTTAAAGGTTATACTCCATTTATTGTTGTTCAGTTGCTAAGTTGTGTCCATTTCTTTGCGACCCATGGACTGCAGCTCACCAGTCTTTCCTGTCCTTCACTATCTCCCAGAGTTTGCTAAAACTCATGTCCATTGAGACAGTGGTGCCATCCTACCATCTAATCCCCTGTCACCCCCTTTTCCTCCTGTTCTCAGTCTTTCCCAGTATCAGGGTCTTTTCCAATGAATCAGCTGTTCTCATCAGGTGGCCAAAGTATTGGAGCTTCAGCTTCAGCATCAGTGCTTCTGATGAATATTCAGGGTTGATTTCCTTCAGGATGGACTGGTTTGATCTCCTTGCAGTCCAAGGGACTCTCAAGAGTCTTCTCCAGCACCATGGTTCTAAAGCATCAGTTCTTCAGCGTTCAGCCTTCTTTATGGTTCAACTCTCACCCATACATGGCATCTGGAATAATCATGGTTTGACTATGTGAAGCTTTGTCAGCAAAGTGATATTTCTGCTTTTTAATATGCTGTCTATGTTTGTCATAGCTTTTCTTCCAAGCAGCAAGAGTCTTTTAATTTCATGGTTGCAGTCACCATCTGCAGTGACTTTGGAGGCCAAGAAAAGAAAGTCTGTCATTGTTTCCCCATCTATTTTTAACGAAGAGATGGGGTTGGATGTCATGATCTTAGTTTTCTGAATGGTGAGCTTTAAGTCAACGTTTTCACTCTCCTCTTTTACTTTCATCAAGAGGCTCTTTTGTTCTTCTTCACTTTCTGGCATTAGGGTGGTGTCAATCTGATTTTGGTGTTGACCATCTGGTGATGTCCATATGTAGAGCCTTCTCTTGTGTTGTTGGAAGAGGGTGTTTGCTATGATCAGTGCATTTTCTTGGCAATACTCTATGAGTCTTTGGCCTACTTCATTCTGTACCCCAAGGCCAAATTTGCCTGTTTTCCAGGTGTTTATTGACTTCCTACATTTGCATTCCAGTCCCCTATAATGATAAGGACACCATTCCATAGCAGGCATCAAACTTAAATAATCTAGTACTTCCTTATCTTTTAATCTATAAAGATAATGTTTGTCAGAGGGACTATGTTTTCTCCTCAAAACCATAGATTTTGACTGTGGGAGAATCAAGACCCACAGACATTTCCACTGGTTGCATTTAATGTGTTAATGGAGAGACCAGTACTCATATGCTGCTGCTAAGAGAGTCTACAAGTCAATCTTATGGAACAAGACAAGTGTCCTTGGATTGGTAGAAGGAAGTTAAGTGTTGTTAAACTAGTCAGAGTTGAAAATCTTGTTTAATAAGTGTAGTTTAGGGAGAAGTTTCTCATAGATTTAAATGCACTATGATTTGTTTTGTCTTACTTTAAAGAGATAAAGTCCTCCTCTTTTAATTTCCTTAGATGAAGCAATTCTTCTGTGTGAATTTCAAGTTCAGTATGTTGTGGTCCTTTAATGAACCAGGACCTGGCGGTCCAGAGGCGATGATAAGAAAAATGAAAGAGAGAAAGAGGCTGATACTCCCTGGTTTACACAGATGAGATCAGATCAGTTGCTCAGTCATGTCCGACTCTTTGCGACCCCATGAATCGCAGCACGCCAGGCCTCC
>NW_011477397.1:2714-7422 GCF_000754665.1 Bison bison bison | reverse complement strand
AGAATGGACTGGTTGGATCTCCTTGCAGTCCAAGGGACTCTCAAGAGTCTTCTCCAACACCACAGTTTAAAAGCATCAATTCTTCGGCACTCAGCTTTCTTCACTGTCCAACTCTCACATCCATACATGACCACAGGAAAAACCATAGGCTTGACTAGACGAACCTTTGTTGGCAAAGTAATGTCTCTGCTTTTAAATACGCTATCTAGGTTGGTCATAACTTTCCTTCCAAGGAGTAAACGTCTTTTAATTTCATGGCTGCAGTCATCATCTGCAGTGATTTTGGAGCCCCAAAAAATAAAGTCTGACACTGTTTCCACTGTTTCCCCATCTATTTCCCATGAAGTGTTTGGACCGGATGCCATGATCTTCATTTTCTGAATGTTGAGCTTTAAGCCAACTTTTTCACTCTCCACTTTCACTTTCATCAAGAGGCTTTTTAGTTCCTCTTCACTTTCTGCCATAAGGGTGGTGTCGTCTGCATATCTGAGGTTATTGATATTTCTCCTGGCCATCTTGATTCCAGCTTGTGTTTCTTCCAGTCCAGCGTTTCTCATGATGTACTCTGCATATAAGTTAAGATCATCAAGGCTGTATATTGTCACCCTGGTTTACACAGAGAACCAATAAAGTCCTTGACACAGGACTTGTGTCTCTCACGAAGGCACCGGGCACCCTCTCAAGGGGGAGCTGAAGGTACAGGGCACCTTCTTGAGAGAGTCTTAGAAGCCTGCGCAGGAGAGTGAGAAAGATGGGTTTCTGCACTCCAGAGAATTAGCCGAGGAGAGAGAGAGAGACAGAAAGAAAGAAAGTAAGAAAGAAAGACAAGGGGACCCAAGCTCTGATGGAGCAAAAGTGCTATATTAGCAGAAATGCAGGCTTATATACCTTTAGTAAGATGATTACTCAGCTATTACACAGGATGAAATTTTACCAATAGCCACAATATGGATAGTCTAATACATACAAGGTCACTGACGCTGAAGTCACTGCATGTCTCATCCCATGACCTCAGTTCTGAGAACTGCATGCAGCTTTACTCATTGTTGGAATAGGAACTGATAAGGAACAGAATCCTTGAGAAATAGAAAACAGCATGTAGGAATCCTCCTGTTAAATGTTCCCTGGCAATTCCCCCTTATTTATTATATTTGTAAAAAGAGTCTTGATTAATTGAGTTTGTCGTAAAGAGAATGTTTACTAAAGGAGATTCAAGCCTGTCTCACACAATGACCTCAGTTCCTGGGAGCAGTCTACTGTTCCGCTTAAAAAGAAACAAAGGACTTGTGAGAAACAGCATGTAGGAATCCTCCTGTTAAACACTCCCCAACAATTCCCTCTTATTTATTTATAATATTTGTAAAAAGAGTTCTGACCATTAGAGTTTGTTTAGTTTTAACAATCTTGGAATGAAGACAATGGTAGATGACAAATATAATTGTTAAGACAATCACCAAAATTACAGTTCCAGACCCGATGCTGTGAGTAATGCTTTGAAACCATCTGCCTGGGTCTAGCCCAGATAATTGATCAGCTAATTGTTCAGCTAAAGTTTTCAAATTAGTGGAAGATGACAGATTTTTAGAAAAGGTTTCAAAAATTTTTTGTAATAATTGTACATTCAGAGAGGCATTATCATGTATGTTTTGTAAATGGAATTTGATTTGTTCCTAGTTGTAGGCACTATTATTGAAATGAACAGGAGTAACACAAAATTGAGTGGAATCCCAATCACATTTTAGCATCATCTGTTTTTGAACATCTATTAATTGATCTCCAACCCATCTGATGGCTGTTTTTAGTTCCTGTATTTCATCTTGAATATCCTCATCTATCTGAGCCTGAGTGGCTCACATAGAATGAGCATCTTTAGTCCAATTTTGGATAAAATTATGTGTTTGAATTGAGGTTTGTAAAGTAATGCCAGTGATGGCAGCAGTAGTGCAAATAGCTATTAATGCCAAAAATCAGCCATCCAGTGAATTTTTTAGATCGCCAGAGCAATTTAGTAAGTAACCGGGAAGCAAGTCCAGCCATGGGACCTTCTCCCCAGGGCTGCTGGAGATTTATTGGTAACCACAGATTATGTTGAGATCAAAGAATCAAAAGGGAGTCATTTCTCAAGGAAATAGAGGATTTAAGACAAGTATATAATTTATAATTTATGCAAGTTACAGAATGTAGCCTTATTGAATTGTAAATTTCCTATAGCTACAACAAAGGAAGTGGAACATAGGCTTGTATAAAATATGATTGATTATAACAAAAGAAATAGTTCCTATGACTACGATTGGTCCCTGTGAAATGTCCAGTCCAAGTCCTAAGTTCCTCGGTGCTTGCAGCAAATTTCCAGATGTCTCATTGTTGAGGCCCAATCTGTTTATCAAGGACAATTCGAGGACGAAGGGGGGCCATTCCACCATCAAGTCACCCAAGAAGTCCTCTGTCATGGTAATGTTCCATTGTAGTATTAGTAACCGTCTATGCTATTTGAGTAACATAATCACACACAGTGTTAATATCATTTGAGCAGTTAGATAACCATATATTACGGGGTCCCCAATCAACAATTGTATGATTAGCCATTAACATTAATTTTCCTGATTTGGCCTGACATTTGTCCCAATGAACAGGAATATATTTAAAGTTCTTATTAGTAAACCTTTGCATAGTGTTCTTTGTTCTTTCCCTAATTCTTTCCCTAAAGTTTCAGTAGTATAAACATGGTTCATGGACAAAGAAAAGGCAGTAAATAATCCAAGCAGTGTCCAAAAGTCTTCTTTTGGAGGCAGGATGAAAGCCCAAGTTTGTTAATTAACATTAATATATAATTTTGTTGTGCCCATGCATAAAGGAAGGATTTCATAACCTAGAGAAATGTTCATTAGTTTTCCTTCTTTCTCAGGATGAGAAATATTTTATGTTGTTCTAATTGGGCCTTTTGTAAAGTTTTATCATCTAATTCATATTCTTGCAATAAGTGTTCTGTCTGTTGTTGAATATCGTGAGGGCTAGAAGTCAATTGAAATATTTTTCCTTGCTTGGTGGCTCATTCAACATTTTCTTTGACCCAGTGCCAAATTTCTAAATGAAAACTGCATTTATCAGGGAACCAAGGATTACATTTAACCACTGTTTGAAAGCAAGCCTCTATTCATTGGTGTGAAACCAAAAGTCCCTGAGCTTTAAACAAATGGTGAAGTAAAGTGGAGAAATGATGGGGCTTTCCAGCCATATAACCCATGTCTTAGTACTTATCGACCTCAATAGGTCCCTACCTCAATAGGTCCCAAGTCCCTCCATCTGAAATGCCATGTATACCAGTGTCCCTGTTCTGGGGCACCACTTGTTGTGGTCCTTTAATGGACTGGGACCTGGCGGTCCAGAGGCAATGATAAGAAAAGTGAAAGAGAGAAAGAGGCTGATACTCCCTGGTTTATGCAGAGAATCAATAAAGTCTTTGACACAGGACTTGCGTCTCTCATGAAGGCACCGGGTGCCATCTCAAGGAGGGGAGGTGAAGGCACGGGGCACCTTCTTGAGAGAGTATTAGAAGCCCAGGCAGGAGAGTGAGCAAGATGGATTTCTGTGCTCCAGAGAATTAGCCGAGGAGAGAGAGAGACAGAAAGAAAGAAGGAAAGTAAGAAGGAAAGAAAGAAGGAAAGTAAAAAGGAAAGAAAGAAGGAAAATAAGAAGAAAAGTAAGAAGGAAAGAAAGAAGGAAAGACACGGGGACCCAAGCTCTGATGGAGCAAAGGTGCTTTATTAGCAGAAATGCAGGTGGCTTATATATCTTTAGTAAGATGATTACTCAGCTATTACACAGGATGAAATTTTGTCAATAGCCACAATATGGATAGTCTAATACATACAAGGTCACTGATGCTGAAAAGAGTCACTGCATGTCTCATCCCATGACCTCAGTTCTGAAAGCTTTATTCATTCTTGGAATAGGAACTGATAAGGAACAGAGAATCCTTGAGAAATAGAAAACAGCATTCAGGAATCCTCCTGTTAAACGTATCCTGACACAGTAAGTGAGTGGAATGGGCACTTTCTGGTGGAACAGGGCAAGCTTGTGGGCAGGTGGTCTTATAGCCTACTCAGCTCACACTACCCCTGCAGTAGGATAGTTTCCCTTAAGAGTTCAGGAGGACTTGAATGAACTGCCTGGTCTTAATTGCTTCTGTTTTTCTTTAAAACAAGGAATTGTTTTGGGTTTTGTTTTGGTGTTGTGAATGAAAAATGTTGCCATGCCATATCAACAAAGGATGCTTCAGTGTAGCCCTCAGCCACTATCACCACCCCCACAGTGAGCCCAAGGGGACTCAGGATGGAGACAAATGGGCTGCCTGCTTCCCAGCCATCAGTCACTGCAGAAACTCCACAGTACACCCTGAAAGGACTCTGGACGTGAAAGCATAGGACATAAGACCCAGATAGCTGAGATGCACATCAGAGAATCATTTCC
Organism: Bison bison bison; assembly: GCF_000754665.1. Lineage (NCBI taxonomy): Eukaryota > Metazoa > Chordata > Mammalia > Artiodactyla > Bovidae > Bison > Bison bison. Next base: position 2,952 of record NW_011477397.1, on the reverse strand, counting down.
ATGAGCCCAAACTCTTGTTTCTTCCACTACATCAGTTCATTTCAGTGACTCAGTCATGGCCAACTCTTTGCAACCCCATGGACTGCAGCACACCAGGCTTCCCTGACTATCACCAACTCCCAGAGTCTACCCAAACTCATGTCCATTGAGTCGGTGATGCCATCCAACCATCTCATCCTCTGTTGTCCCCTTCTCCTACTGCCTTCAATCTTTTCCAGCATCAGGGTCTTTTCCTGTC
>NW_011477397.1:0-1622 GCF_000754665.1 Bison bison bison | reverse complement strand
ACTGAGCGACTTCACTTTCACTTTTCACTTTCATGCATTGGAGAAGGAAAGGGTAACCCACTCCAGTATTCTTGCCTGGAGAATCCCATGGACAGAGGAGCCTGGAAGGCTACAGTCCATAGGGTCACAAAGAGTCGGACACAACTGAAGCAGCTTAGCACACATGTCCAAACACTACAAGCTAATATGCTGGTCTGAAGCATCTGCGTTTGCAATGCTACTTAAGTCTAAGGCTGGCACAAAAGAAGCAGTGGCTATCTGTTCTATGTGGGTTTCACCACCTCACAAAGGACACAACCACCTCCAATCTGTCCACCAGTGCTCTTTCATGAAAGCCTACAGCAGCAGGCAGAACTCAATACTAGTCATGATCCCGTCTGCGAGAGATGCTTTGATCATGTACTTGAGTGTGTATGTCTCAGCAGCCCTGTCTTAGATCGAGGTCCTAAGAAGTGGAGCCTGAGCCAAAGATTCTGTTCAAGGGGAATGAGAAGTATTGGGAGGGCCTCTCAGGAGAAGGGGAGTGGGATGCAGACTCAGGTTGGGGAAGGAGCCAGGGATGTGGTCTCAGAAGGAGCCAGTGTCGCCTGATCCCCAGCACAGGCTGCCCTCAGATCTGGCCCCACACCCAGACACAGTGACTGCTGGGTCAGTACTCACTTGCAGGGGCAGGGATGGTTGGGAGCAGCCCCCAGGCTAAGCAGCTGCAAACCTTAGCAGTCAGTGCTGGAAGCAGCTTGCAAAGGGAATCCACAGGGTCCCGGCAGACTCCACCACAGACATCCTCTCACCTGGGCATTACTAGAGTGAGGAGAGGGAGGCTTAGTGATGCTTCGAAGGAGGGTGGAGAGGGGAGTCAGGGAGGGTGCAGAGACTGGGTGGAGGAGCTGCTCTGTTTTCTCAGGACCGGCCCTTTCCTGGACCTTTCTCTCCTGTGCTGTGCTCTGTGCAGATGGAAAATTCTCATAAAGCCAGGCTGGCCAGGCCAGGTTGGGCACCACCGATGAATGCTCTGGTCCCGGGGGACGTGGGATGGAGGGGCATTGTGTCTGGGGTCCTGGACCCTGGAGGTTCCTGGAGGCGGAGACAGCATCTTGTCTCTACACCCCACAAGCTGCTTAAGACAAATGACATGCTTTAGTCTCCCACCTCTTTGCACAGTAGGGTTGATGGCATGTCGGAGTCAAAAGGCCCACCCGAGAGAGGTGGGAAAGTGCAGTAGGGCAGACCACCTGCACACACGACAGCCTGGACCTCTTGTTAAAGGGCCGTTTCTGATTAGAGTTGGGAGGAGGCTGCAATTTTGCAGTTATAACAAACCACGAGGTTGCTGGCATAACAGGGGTGCTGGACTGCCACCTGGAGTCCACTCACCAGCCCTCTCAACTCTGGTTTTCCCTGGTGATTCGTCCCTCCCTCCCCCCACACACACATCATGGCTTCCAGGTGGAACTGAGCCTCTTGGGGTGGCGTGTGCCCAGGCCAGGCCATCCAACATGTGGCCCTCCCCAGATCTGGTGGAGCCACTGCTCTAGCAAAAAGCATCAACGGATTCTGGCCGAGGACGGTCAGCCCTGCAGCTGGTTCTGACCCTCAGGGAAGGAAGTGAGCCTGGGCAAGCA
>NW_011477396.1:5472-14047 GCF_000754665.1 Bison bison bison | reverse complement strand
AAAAAAAAAAATAGCCAGGACATGGAAGCAACCTAGATGCCCATCAGCAGATGAATGGATAAGAAAGCTGTGGTACATATACACAATGGAGTATTACTCAGCCATTAAAAAGAATACATTTGAATCAGTTCTAATGAGATGGATGAAACTGGAACCTATTATAAAGAGTGAAATAAGCCAGAAAGAAAAACACCAATGCAGTATACTAACACATATATATGGAATTTAGAAAAATGGTAACAATAACCCTGTGTACGAGACTTCAAAAGAGACACCGATGTATAGATCAGTCTTATGGACTCTGTGGGAGAGGGAGAGGGCAGGGACATTTGGGAGAATGGCATTGAAACATGTATATTATCATGTATGACACGAGTCGCCAGTCCAGGTTTGATACACGGTACTGGATGCTTGGGCCTGGTACACTGGGACAACCCAGAGGGAGGGTAGGGGAGGGAGGAGGGAGGAGGGTTCAGGATGGGGAACGCAGATATACCTGTGGCGGATTCATTTCGATATTTGGCAAAACTAATACAATATTGTAAAGTTTAAAAATAATAATAAAAAAAAAACATCCAAAAGGAGGAGGAAAAATGATCATTTTTGGCTGCATAAAGAACTTCTACAAATCAATATCAAACCAGTTATAAGCAGAACTTAAATGTGAGTAACAAATACAACACTTTAAATCATATGGACTGGAGTGGGTTGTCATTTCCTCCTCTAGGGGATCCTTCCAACCCAGGGATGAAACCACGGTCTCCCACATTGACAGGCAGATTCTTTACCATCTAAGCCACCAAGGAAGCCCCAGTAAATATCTGCATGTTAAGTCACTTCAGTCATGTCTGACTACTTACAACCCTATGGACTGTAGCCCACCAGGCTCCTCTGTCCACAGAATTCTCCAGGCAAGAATGCTAGAATGGGTTGTCATGCCTTCCTCCAGGGGATCTTCCCAACCTAGGGATCCAACTTGAGACTCCCATGTCTCTTGCATTGGCAGGGGGGGTCTTTCCAACTAGAGCCACCTGGGAAACCCTAGATACCAATTAAAAAGACACAGTTCTTTAACATAAGAAAAGTAATTTGACTACATTCATATTGAGTAATGTGTATAAAAATGACATGAACACAATGTTTCATTGATCAGGTTGGCAAATAAAATCATTAACAAGGATATGGGGAAATTGACAAAATACTGATACAACCAGTTTGGTTAAAATTTTTATTGTGGACAACCCAATAATATCTATCAAAATTATAAATGCATCCACCAATTGTGTAGCAATTCCATTTCTAGGAATCTATCCAGGTAATCCAATAATCTATTGCTAAATAACAAATCACTCCGAAACAGTGGCAAAAAACAAGTTTTGCTCATGAGCTTACATGTCTGCTTGTACCTCAAGCAGAGCACAGAAGGTGTCACTTGCCTCTGTTCCTTGCAGACTGGGGCTTCACTTGGTGGCTCAAATGGCTGCAAAGCTGGGACACTGGCCTAGCGCCACACCTCTGTGCATCCCTGGTGGTCAACTGTGTTCCTTGATCCCTCTCCCTGTTGCATCTGTTGGGGCTGAAATGGTCCAGATGGCCTCTTTGCTCCATTGCCAAAGTGACAGTGATTTACTCCTGGTGGTTTTGATTCCCTAAGTCACCATAATAGTGTAAAGTCAAAGGAATTTAAAGGGATTATTGGTCAGCTTTGTCCACTGAACAAAGATACAGATCAAAAAGCACTCACTGAGGCTACAGAATGAGGGTGACATTATGTGGGAATGAACTGGTGAAGGGCTGGTTAGAAGAGACCGCATTTGAGGTATGCCCATGTCCAATTCCAAGGGGCTGACAGTTATCGGCACATCATGATCTGGATGCTCCAGAAGGACATGATTGTGAGCCATCATCTGAAACCATAGACAAAGCAATGTGATGTAAGAAAACTCAAAGTGGAGTTCCTCTCTTCCCTCACTTGCTGATATGACCCTCTTGTAATAATGTAACCTTGTTGGTAGCTGCATCTTAGTGGAATGCTTCTGTTGATGTCCTTCATTTGATGGGAAATGTTTTTAAAACTTTTTAATTAAATTTTTTAATTATCTGGAGTAACAGGTAAATTTGGTTTTGGAGTACAAAATAAAGCAGGACAAAGGCTAACAGAGTTTTGCCAAGAGAAGACACTGGTCATAGCAAACACCCTCTCCCAACAACACAACAAAAGACTCTACACATGGACATCACCAGGTAGTCAACACTGAAATCAGATTGATTATATTCCTTGCAGTAAAGATGCAGAAGCTCTATACAGTCAGCAAAAACAAGAGCGGGAGCTGACTGTGGCTTAGATCACGAACTCCTTATTGCCAAATTCAGACTTAAATTGAAAAAAGTAAGGAGAGCCACTAGACCATTCAGGTATGATCTGAATAAAATCTCTTATGATTATACCTTGGAAGTGGCAAACAGTTTCAAGGGATTAGATCTGATAGAGTGCCTGAAGAACTATGGACAGAAGTTCCTGACTTTGTACAGGCCCCAGTGATCAAGACCATCCCCAAGAAAAAGAAATGAAAAAAGGCAAAATCATCATCTGAGGAGGCCTTACAAATAGCTGAGAAAAGAAGAGAAGCTAAAGGTAAAGGAGAAAAGGAAAGATATATCCATCTGAATGCAGAATTTCAAAGACTAGCAAGGAGAGATAAGAAAGCCTTCCTCAGTGATCAGTGCATAGAAATAGAGGAAGACAATTGAATGGGAAAGACTATAGACATCTTTTGAAGAAAATTAAAGATACCAAAGGAACATTTCATGCAAAGATGGGCACAATAAAGGATAGAAATGGTATGGACCTAACAGAAGCAGAAGATATTAAGGAGAGGTGGCAAGAATGCACAGAAGAACGATACAGAAAAAATCTTCATGACCCAGATAATCATGACGGTGTGATCACTCACCTAGAGCCAGGCATCCTGGAATGTGAAGTCAAGTGGGCCTTAGGAAAGATCACCACGAACAAAGCTAGTGGAGGTGATGGAATTCCAGTTGAGCTATTTCAAGTCCTGAAAGATGATGCTGTGAAAGTGCTGCACTCAATATGCCAACAAGTTTGGAAAACTCAGCAGGGGCCACAGGACTGGAAAAGGTCAGTTTTCATTCCAATTCCAAAGAAAGGCAATGCCAAAGAATGTCTAAACTACCGCACAACTATACTCATTTCACAAGCTAGCAAAATTATGCTCAAAATTCTTCAAGCTAGGCTTTAACAGTACATGAACCATGAACTTCTAGATGTTCAAGCTGGATTTAGAAAAGGCAGAGGAACCAGAGATCAAATTGCCAACATCCATTGGATCATAGAAAAAGCAAGAGAGTTCCAGAAAAACACCTACTTCTGCTCCATTGACTATGCCAAAACTTTTGACTGTGTTCATCACAACAAACTGTGGACAATTCCTCAAGAGATGGGAATACCAGACCACCTGACCTGCCTCCTTAGAAATCTGTATGCAGGTCAGGAAGGAACAGTTAGAACTGAACATGGAACAACAGACTGGTTCCAAATCGGGAAAGGAGTACATCAAGGCTGTATATTGTCAACCGGCTTATTTAACTATGTGCAGAGTACATCATGCAAACTGCCAGGTTGGATGAAGCCCAAACTGGAATCAAGATTTCCAGGAGAAAAATCAACCTCAGATATGCAGATGACACCACCATAATGTCAGAAAGCAAAGAAGAACTAAAGAGCCTCTTGATGAAAGTGAAAGAGGAGAGGGAAAAATCTGGCTTAAAACTCAACATTCATAAAATGAAGGTTGTGGCATCTGGTCCCATCACTTCATGGAAAGTAGATGGGGAAAAAATGGAAACAGTGAGAGACTTTCTTTTCTTGGTCTCCAAAATCACTGCAGATTGGTGACTGCAGCCATGAAATTAAAAGATGCTTGCTCCTTGGAAGAAAAGCTATGACCAACTTAGACAGGATATTAAAAAGCAGAGACATTACTTTGCCAACAAAGGTCAGTCTAGTCAAAGCTATGGTTTCTCCAGCGGTCATGTATGGATATGAGAGTTGGACTAGAAAGAGAGCTGATCGCTGGAGAATTGTTGCTTTTTAACTGTGGTGTTGGAGAAGACTCTTGATATTCACTTTGACTGCAAGGAGATCCAACCAGTCCATCCTAAAGGAAAGCAGTCCTGAATATTCATTGGAAGGACTAATGCTGAAGCTGAAACTCCAATACTTTGGCAACCTGATGTGAAGAACTGACTCATGGGAAAAGACACTGATGCTGGGAAAGATTGAAGGAGGGAGGAAAAGGGTGCGACAGAGGATGAGGTGGTTGAATGGCGTCACCCACTCGACAGTGGACATGAGTTCAAGCAAGCTCCGGGAGTTGGTGATGGACAGGGAAGGCTGGCGTGCTGCATTCCATGGGGTCCCAAACAGTTGGACATGACTGAGCGACTGAGGTGAAGTGAGCTGAATTAAAATTTTAGCTTGTAAGCTTTACAATTATTCCATGAAATTGACCTTTCTCACAACTCTGAGCATTCTTTTTTTGTTCCCTGAGTTTTGCTTTATTTTGGTTTGCACCCATAATTTCTGTGAAACTATGGAATTCAGGCTTCCTTCTTTCCTTCCCTCGTTTACCAACTCACCCCACACACTTTGACCCCCAATGAACAGCCCTCCACCCTTCACCAAACCTCTTTTCTTCTATTTTAAAATTGAAGTACACTTGATTTACAACATTATATTAGTTTCAGGTGTAGGACACAGTGATTCAAAATTTTTGCACATTATTCTACTAACATTATAAAATATTTTTATTTATTTATTAATTTTTTTAAATCAAATGTAATAGTCTATTCAGGTTTTGTTTTTTACTTCTTATACTCATTTTGGTACATTGTGTTTTTCAAGGAATTTTCCCACTAGACTTAAGTAGTTGAATTTAGTTGCAAAAACAAAATAGTTTATCATCCCTTTGATATGATTAGGAACTACAGTAATAATTCACCTTTGAATTCTGATAATGGCAATTTATTATTATTTCTTTTTGTTTGATCAACCTGGCTAGAGATTTAATTTCACAAATTTTACAAAAATCTAATTTTGATTTTCTACTTCATAGTTTCTATGTGCTGTTTTACTGCACATTTTAAAAAATGCCTTCTTCACAACAAAAGTTTTTAATTTCAAAAGAGTCCAAATTATCAATTATTTCTTTCATAAATCATGCTCTTAGTTTTGTATCTAAAATGCCATCACCAAATCCAAGGTCACCTAGATTTCCTCCAATATTATCTTCTAAGAGTTTTACAGTGTTACGTCTTTATCTATGATCTATTTTGAATTGATTCATGTGAAAGGTATGAGGTCCGGGACTATACTCTTTTTTCTTCTTTATTGCATGTACATGTCAAGCATCATTTATTGAAAAGTCTATGTTTTTAGACAGACTCACAGATATAAAATATAAAGTAGTGGATACATGGGGAGAGAGAGAAGAAGGGTGAAATAGGGGTATCTCTTACATATGGGATTAAAAGATACAAAATATTATGAAGCAAATAGATAAGCAACAAAGATATATCATACAGCACAGAGAATTATAACCATTATTTTATAATAATCTTAAAGGGAATATAATCTATAAAAAAATACTGATTCACTATGCTGTATGCTCGAAACTAATATAATATTGTAAATCAAGTATACTTCAATTTAAAAGGTAAAAATAAGTAAAAGTTTTGAAAAGACTATGTTCTCTCTACTAGATTATCTTTGCTTTTTTGTCAAAGATAAATCATGTTTAAAATAACTATCATTATGGTTGGATTTAGATATAGTTTTTTTTTAAATATTTATTTATTTGGCTGCACTGGGATCTATAATCGTGGCATGCAGGCATGCAGGATCTTTAGTTGTGGCATGCAAACTCTTAATTGTGGCATGTGGGATCTAGTTCTCTGACCAGAGACTGCGTCCAGGCCCCCACATTGAGAGCGGGATTTATGTCTACCTTTACCCTCTTGCTTCTGCTTTCTGTTTGCCCCATATTTTCACTGTTACTCTTTTTTTTTTTCATTCTTGTGTGTTGACCTCTTCAAAATTATTCCATTCTCTCTCCTCTTTTGGTGTTTTTTTTTTTTTTTTCCTAGCGGCTGCTCTAGAAACTAAAGCATTTATGCTTAATGTATTATTCTCCACTTTGAATTCATAGTGGACCACTTCAAAGAAGACATAAGAACCTTATGAACGTGTGCTTCCATTTAGTCCCTAGCCTTCCTTTGTCATACCATCATTTTTTGCTTCTTTGTGGGTCAGAGACTCACAACAGGTCATTATTGTTTTTGCCTTAGTCAATTTCATTTTTTTTTTAAGAAACTAAGCGATGATCAAAATAGTAGTCTCCTCATGTTTCTCACACCTTTAAAATTTCCAGAAACTTTTATTCTTCCCTGTTGACCTGAAGTTCTGTCTGGTATCATTCTCCTTAATCCTGAAGAATTTCTTTAACATTTCTTATATCTCAAGTCCTACTGGGGGAGAAAGGGGGGGTTGGGGGAGGGCAAATTATCTCTGTTTTTATAACTTAAAATGTCTTTCTTCAATCCTCGTTTGTGATGGGCAGTTTTTCTGGGCCTAAGTTTTATGTTTCTTCACCATCTAAAACTTATTCCAGTGCTTTCTGGCTCATATGAGCTCTTATAAGAAAATAGCCATTTTTCTTATATTGTCCCCCTGTGTGTAATGTGGCTTTCCCCTTCCTGTAGTTGATATTAAATTATTCTCTCTTGTCTCTCTATTTCTTTTTCTTAGTTTTCTGTAATTTGACTCCAAAGTGCCAGGATTTTGTTTTTCTTTCTATTTCCCACATAAAGTAAAGATTTTTGGATTTATGACTTGAAATTTTTCATCAAAATTTAAAAATGTTGGTCTTTATATCTTCAAATATTGTTTTTCCTCCCAGTTGAGTCTGTTCTTCTCTTTCTGGGGTTCTAATTACATTAGACGGCTTGATATTATCCCACTGATCACTAGTGCTGTGCTTGTCTATTTTTCACATTTTCCTTTTATGCTTTAGTCTCAGTTTCTCATGATCTGTCTTCAAGTTGACAGATTCTTTCTTCAATGTCAATATTCTATGAGGTCCATTGAGATTCTAGTGCTAGAATTAATACTTTTGAGTTTATATTTCTCTCATGAACTCTTAACCCATTATATTTGTTTTTCTATAAATCCTTTAGCACTTTTATAATAGCTAAAGTCCTAAGTTCCAATGAATGAGTCATTATACTTCTGCTTCTACTGTTTAATCTTTTGATTATGAGCCATATTTTCCTGACTCTTTATATATCATATAAATTCATATTACAGACAATAAAACTGAAGTCTATCATGCACCAGTGGATGCAAAAGTGCACAAGCATGGCTGAGTGGAGCTAGCCCATGCCTGAGGTCAGGGGCTGTGGCTGGGAGGAGCTACCCCACGCCCGAGGTAGTGGGCGGCAACCGGGAGAAGCTACCCCACTTTCAAGTTACGAAGCAGTGGCTGTGCTCTGCTGGAGCAGCCATGAAGAGATACCCCACATCCAAGGTAAGAGAAAACCAAGTAAGACGGTAGGCACTGAGATAGGGCATCAGAGGGCAGACAGACTGAAACCAGATAACAGACAACTAGCCAATCTGATCACAAGGACCACAGCCTTGTCTAACTCAATGAAACTAAGTCATGCTGTGTAGGGCCACCCAAGATGGACGGGTCATGGTGGAGACGTCTGACAGAGTGGGGTCCACTGGAGAAAGGAATTACAAACCACCTCAGTATTCTTGCCTTGAGAACCCCATGAACAGTATGAAAAGGCAAAAAGATAGGACACTCCCCAGGCCAGTAGGTGCCCAATATGCTACTGGTGATCACTGGAGAAATAACTCCAGAAGGAATGAAGGGATGGAGCCAAAGCAAAAACAACACCCAGTTGTGGATGGGACTGGTGATAGAAGCTAGGTTCAATGCTGAAAAGAGCAATATTGCATAGGAACCTGGAATGTTAGATCCATGAATCGAGGCAAATTGGAAGTGGTCAAACAGGAGATGACAAGAGTGAACATCAACATTCTAGTAATCAGCGAACTAAGATGGACTGCAATGGGTGAATTTAACTCAAATGACCATTATATATACTACTGTGGGCAAGAATCCCTTAGCAGAAATGGAGTAGTCTTCATGGTCAAAAAATGAATCCGAAATGCAATTAGTTCAGTTCAGTTCAGTCGCTCAGTCGTGTCCGACTCTCTGCGACCCCATGAATCGCAGCACGCCAGGCCTCCCTGTCCATCACCAACTCCCAGAGTTCACTCAGACTCACGTCCATCTAGTCAGTGATGCCATCCAGCCATCTCATCCTCTGTCATCCCCTTCTCCTCCTGCCTCCAATCCCTCCCAGCATCAGAGTCTTTTCCAATGAGTCAACTCTTCGTATGAGGTGGCCAAAGTACTGGAGTTTCAGCTTTAGCATCATTCCTTCCAAAGAAATCCCAGGGCTGACCTCCTTCAGAATGGAC
>NW_011477396.1:3672-5213 GCF_000754665.1 Bison bison bison | reverse complement strand
TGAATGTTGAGCTTTAAGCCAACTTTTCCACTCTCCACTTTCACTTTCATCAAAAGGCTTTTTAGTTCCTCTTCACTTCCTGCCATAAGGGTGGTGTCATCTGCATATCTGAGGTTATTGATATTTCTCCTGGCAATCTTGATTCTAGCTTGTGTTTCTTCCAGTCCAGCATTTCTCATGATGTACTCTGCATATAAGTAAAATAAACAGGGTGACAATATACAGCCTTGATGTAATACTTTTCCTATTTGGAACCAGTCTGTTGTTCCATGTCCAGTTCTAACTGTTGCTTCCTGACCTGCATACAAATTTCTCAAGAGGCAGGTCAGGTTGTCTGGTTTTCCCATCTCTTTCAGAATTTTCCACACTGTATTGTGATCCACACAGTCAAAGGTTTTGACATAGTCAATAAAGCAGAAATAGATGTTTTTCTGGAACTCTCTTGATTTTTCCATGATCCAGCGGATGTTGGCAATTTGATCTCTGGTTCCTCTGCCTTTTATAAAACCAACTTGAACATCAGGAAGTTCACTGTTCACATATTGCTGAAGCCTGGCTTAGAGAATTTTGAGCATTACTTTTCTAGCATATGAGATGAGTGCAATTGTGTGGTAGTTTGAGCATTCTTTGGGACTGCCTTTCTTTGGGATGGGAATGAAAAATGACCTTTTCCAGTCCTGTGGCCACTGCTGAGTTTTTCGAATTTGCTGGCATATTGAGTGCAGCACTTTCACAGCATCGTCTTTCAGGATTTGAAATAGCTCAACTGGAATTCCATCACCTCCACTAGCTTTATTCGTAGTGATGCTTTCTAAGGCCCACTTGACTTCACATTCCAGAGTATCTGGCTCTAGGTCAGTGATCACACCATCGTGATTATCTGGGTCATGAAGATCTTTTTGGTACAGTTCTTCTGTGTATTCTTGCCATCTATTCTTAATATCTCCTGCTTCTGTTAGGTCCATACCATTTCTGTCCTTTATCGAGCCCATCTTTGCATGAAATGTTCTCTTGGTATCTCTAATTTTCTTTAAGAGATCTCTAGTCTTTCCCATTCTGTTGTTTTCCTCTATTTTTTTTGCATTGATCGCTGAAGAAGGTTGTCTTATCTCTTCTTCCTATTCTTTGGAACTCTGCATTCAGATGCTTATATCTTTCCTTTTCTCCTTTGCTTTTCACTTCTTTTCTTTCACAGCTATTTGTAAGGCCTCCCCAGACAGCCATTTTGCTTTTTTGCATTTCTTTTCCATGGGGATGGTCTTGATCCCTGTGTCCTGTACAATGTCACGAACTTCATTCCATCGTTCATCAGGCACTCTATGTATCAGATCTAGGCCCTTAAATCTATTTCTCACTTCCACTGTATAATCATAAGGGATTTGATTTAGGTCATACCTGAATGGTTTATTTGTTTTCCCTACTTTCTTCAATTTAAGTCTGAATTTGGCAATAAGGAATTCCTGATCTGAGCCACAGTTAGCTCCTGGTTTTGTTTTTGCTGACTGTATAGAGCTTCTCCATCTTTGGCTGAAAAGAATATA
>NW_011477396.1:0-3230 GCF_000754665.1 Bison bison bison | reverse complement strand
CCATTTCTTCTGAGGGATTCCTGCCCACAGCAGTAGATATAATGGTCATCTGAGTTAAATTCACCCATTCCAGTCCATTTTAGTTCACCGATTCCTAGAATGTCGACATTCACTCTTGCCATCTCTTGTTTGACCACTTCCAATTTGCCTTGATTCATGGACCTGACATTCCAGGTTCCTATGCAATATTGCTCTGTACAGCATCGGACCTTGCTTCTATCACCAGTCACATCCACAGCTGGGTATTGTTTTTGCTTTGGCTCCACCCCTTCATTCTTTCTGGAGTTATTTCTCCACTGATCTCCAATAGCATATTGGGTACCTACTGACCTGGGGAGTTCCTCTTTCAGTATCCTATCATTTTGCCTTTTCATACTGCCCATGGGGTTCTCAAGGCAAGAATACTAAAGTTGTTTGCCATTCCCTTTTCCAGTGGACCACATTCTGTCAGATCTCTTCACCATGACCCACCCATCTTGGTTTGCCCCATGGGCATGGCTTAGTTTCATTGAATTAGACAAGGCTGTGGTCCTAGTTCGATTAGATTGACTAGTTTTCTGTGAGTATGGTTTTTAGTGTGTCTGCCCTCTGATGCCCTCTTGCAATACCTACCATCTTACTTGGGTTTCTCTTACCTTGGGAGTGGGGTATTTCTTCACGGCTCCTCTAGCAAAGCACAGCTGCTGCTCCTTACCTTGGGCGAGGGGTATCTCCTCATCGCCACCCTTCCTGGCCTTCAATGTGGTATAGCTCCTCTAGGCACTCCTGCACCCGTGCAGCCACGGCTTCTTGGGCGTGGGATTGGTCCTCCCTGCCGCCACCCCTGGCCTCAGGCGTGGGGGCGTGGGGTAGCTCCTCTGGTCACTGCCCCTGACCTCGGATGTGGGTTAACTCCTCTTGGCTGCCGCCCTTCAGGCATGGGGTCCTCCCAACTTCTGCCCCTGACCTCAGACGTGGGGTAGCTCCTCTCGGCCATGCTTAGTGTACTGGTCGCCACCGCCTGCGCTTAGTGCGCCAGTCACCCGGAAATGCAATAGTTAGATGCAATCTCAAAGACGACAAAATGATCTCTGTTCGTTTCCAAGGCAAACCTTTCAATATCATGATAATCCAAGTCTATGCCCTGACAAGTAACACTGAAGAAGCTGAATTTGAATAGTTCTATGAAGACCTTCAAGACCTTCTAGAACTAACACCCAAAAAAGATGTCCTTTTCGTTATAGGGCAATGGAAGGCAAAAGCAGGAAATCAAGAAACACCTGGAGTAACAGGCAAATTTGGCCTTGGAGTACAGAATGAATCAGGGCAAAAGCTAATAGAGTTCTGCCAAGAGAACACACTGGTCATAGCAAACACCCTCTTCCAACAACACAAGAGAATACTCTACACGTGGACATCACCAGATGGTTGACACTGAAATCAGATTGATTATATTCTTTGCAGCCAAAGATAAAGAAGCTCCATACAGTCAGCAAAAACAAGACCAGGAGCTGACTGTGGCTCAGATCATGAACTCCTTATTGTTAAATTCAGACAGAAATTTCATCCCTAATTTTTCGGAGCCTCCAATTAACACTTGCAATGAGACATTAGAAGACTTGATACCTCATTTCTCCCATATCTCTTCAGCCCCTTTCAGTAACCCTGATCCTACTTGATATATCTCTATTCCTTCTAACAACCAAATCTTCCGTATAGCACTAATCCACAACCGACCCAAACAAGCAATTCAATTCATTCTTTTATTGATAAGCTTAGGAAGAGCCGTGGGGATGGGAACAGGGACTGCAGGGCTCATTACCTCTTTAAACTATCACAGCCTCTCTAAGAATCTTACTGAGAGCCTAGAAGTAGCTGCTAGCCTTATCACTCTCCAGGGCAAACTAGATCCCTGACAGCTGTGGTCCTTCAAACCAGAAGATTAGACCTTCTCACAGCAGAAAAAGGAGGACTCTGTCTTTTTCTAGACGAAGCCTGCTGCTTCTACGCCAATAAATAGGGTGTTGCAAAACAGGAAGCAAAGAATATGATAAATAGGGCCTCAAGAATACATCAACATCTTAGTAAATCATGGGAAAACTGGTTAAGCAATTGGGATTGGATGCCATGGGTCCTACCTTTACTGGGCCCCCTTCTCATATTAACCTTTATTCTGACTTTTGGCCCCTGTCTAACGTGTCTTTTCTCAAAATTTCTGTAGGACTGCCTATGAGCCTTTACCAGCCAGACTATTCATGACCTACTTCTAACTCGCTCCAATTATCACAAGCTTTGAGCCCACTCTGACTTCCATTAAACCACGTTCCAGCCTATTCTTATCTTACCCCATGACAATGCCCCAAACTGTTGCAGGAAGGGGGACCCCTTCCAGGGCCCGAAACTGGGCTCTTGTCTAACACTTGGAAATGATTTTCCGAGGAGAGACATGCTGATAAAGCAAGAGATTTTATTGGAAAAGGTACCCGGGTAGAGAGCAATAGGGTCAGGGAACACAGGAGAACAGCTCTGCCACATGGCTTGGGTTTTATAATGATGGGATTAGTTTCTGGGTTGTCTTTAGCCAATCCTTCTGACTCAGAGTCCTTCCTGGTGGTGCATGCCTTGTTCAGCCAAGATGGATGCCAGAGAGAAGGATTCTGGGAGGTGGCTGGAAATGTAGTGTCTCCTTTTGACCTCTCTGAACTCTTCTGGTTGCTGGAGGCTTATTAGTTCCATGTTCCTTACTAGGGCCTCCTGTTGTAAAACAACTCATGCAAATGGTTACTGTGGTGCCTGGCCAGGGTGGTTGGTTTCAATCAGTGTGCTTCCTGTAACAAAACCAGCACAAAGCAGATACAGAAGCCTGACCTTCAGCCCTTACCCTATATCAAAAAGGCTGCAACGTTAGGGTTCACAAGGGGCTCATAGCATATAGTTAACAGATGGCCCATTGTGGTGACCTGACAAACAAGAGATGAAGTCACAGTGGCCACATTGCCCTGGGGGCATCCTGTTTTCCCTGAAGGCAATATCTTGTTTCTCCCTGCTCGTGCCAGTTTCTCAAGACTATGTGACCACCCAGCTGTGAGACCGCTTCAACTATGTGACCCCAAGACCCCAGCTGCGGGCTAAAGATAAGGCCCCCTCCCTTCGAGGCACAATTACACACCAACAAGTTATAAGAAAGGTTGTCTGTAAAGGGAGGGCACTGGTTTTTCTCTAAAGCCAGTTTCTTTCTTTCTTTCTTTCTT
>NW_011477395.1:9769-11347 GCF_000754665.1 Bison bison bison | reverse complement strand
TCTGGCCTCCACCCGGAGACCCCTGCCAGCCAGCCCAGGGTTGGGGGGGCACTAGCCATCTGCCCCTTCCTGCCCAGGGGGGAGGGGCCCACGCCCACCAGCCTCTGCCCACCTCAGAACGGCCCAGGCCCAGTGCTCCCCTCCCCTCCCCTCCCACGCAGGGAGCCACCATCCTCGGAGATAAAAGGCAGCAGCGGCCACAGGTGCCCAGCTGGACGGGGGACCTGGGAGCTGAGGCCAGTGGGGCCCCACACCACCCCTCAGGTGGGAACCGGAGGCGCCCAGCCCTGCCCCAGGCCCACCCTAAAGGCGGGCTCAGCTCCTTGGAGGGACGTCACGGGGAGAGGGGTGTCCCACCCGCGGGCCCCTTCTGCAGGGTCACCTGGACGTCTGGGAGCCCCGGCGGCAGCTTGTGTCAGGAGAGAGGGCTGGGCAGACCCGGGGTGGGGTGCCGCAGGGGGCAGGGTGGGAGAACAGCCCAGGGCCGCCCTGTGGGGGCCGGGCCAAAGCCTGGAGACCACGCAGAGTTCCCACCCTCTGCGGGGACAGTGAGGACAGACAGGGACACAGGACGCGCAGGACGCCAAGCCCACACTGCACCTGCGCCCCGTCCACCCGCTGCAGCACAGGCGGGGCGCCGGGGGGCGGGCAACGGCTCCCCAGAACGTGGGGGTCAGCGCCCCAGCGCTGAGGTTCCCAGGGTAGGCTGCCCGGCAGCACCGCTGGGCACCAGCTTCCTCGGCTCAGCAGGGACGGGGCTCCGCAGGGACAGCGGGCGGGGGGTCGGGGCGGCCGGAGGGTGAGCAGCGTCTCCTCCACAGCTCCGTGGAGGGAGGCACACAGCGGCTCCACACACACGCACGTGAACACACACACACCTGCCTCACGCCAAGCCTCACCCCAGCTCCGGCTCTCCTGCTTCCTAGACTCGGAGTCACAGCAGGAAAAGGCTCCATGGGTGACCCCTCCGCGGGGGTCCCTCACTCAAAGCGGCCGTGGCAGGAGGGAGTGAGGGGCCCAGGACAGAATCTACCTGAAAGGCTTCGAGCCTGAGACAGACAGACGGGAGGGAGAGACAGGCAGGCAGACAGACAGAAAAACCAAAGCAAAGGAGCACTTTCCAGGAACATCTTGCCAAAGAAGAGACAAAAATTTGACCACAGTTCTCTATAAAAAGCAGTGGATTTGCAGATGACAGAAACGGCCTTCGAGAGACGAATCCAGAGTTCAAACCAGAAATATAAAAGCTCGAGAAGGAAAGACAATGAAGGGTGACAAATGGGCTGACAGTCCTCAGGGAAGGGGCTGGACTGAAAACTAGAGCTGCGCGTGAGCCGCTCGACCTGTTGATTCAAACGCGGCTGCGTTGGTTCCAGCAAAAGAGGCCACCCCACCACAGAGTGGGGGCCACGGAGCGGTGGCCACGGAGCGGGGGCCACGGAGTCGGGGCCACTGAGTCAGGCCACGGAGTCGGGGCCACGGAACGGGGGCCCACGGAGTCGGGGCCACAGAGTGGGGGCCACAGAGTCGGGGCCACTGAGTCAGGCCACGGAGTCAGGGCCATGGAGTGGGGGCCAC
>NW_011477395.1:6778-7307 GCF_000754665.1 Bison bison bison | reverse complement strand
CTCAGTCTCTTCACAGTCCAACTCTCACATCCATACATGACCACAGGAAAACCATAGCCTTGACTAGATGAACCTTTGTTGGCAAATAATGTCTCTGCTTTTGAATATGCTGTCTAGGTTGGTCATAACTTTCTTTCCAAGGAGTAAGCGTCTTTAATTTCATGGCTGCAGTCACCATCTTCAGTGATTTTGGAGCCCAGAAAAATAAAGTCTGATGCTGTTTCCACTGTTTCCCCATCTATTTGCCATGGCCTTCCAAGCCCAGCCGGGAGTCTGCTCTGCAGATCGGGGTTTGGCCTGCAGCCCCTTGACGCCTGTCCCAGAGCCCTCGGCCCTGGGGAGAGTCGTCCCGGCTCAGGGACCCTGACCCGGGCCTGGAGCCTGGAGATGGTGCGGGGGGCTCTGTGAACATTTCTGGTTGTGGGCGGGGGCCCGCCAGGCCTGCGGGAGGCCAGACCAGGTGCGTGGCCAGCACAGACGTGTCCCAGGAGGCCCTCCCAGTGGCTGCAAGGGTGGGCAGGGCCTCCAG
>NW_011477395.1:4638-6678 GCF_000754665.1 Bison bison bison | reverse complement strand
CCCCGGCGTCCACGGCTGCCGCCCACACACAGCCGAGAGGCCTTCCTGTCCGGGCTCTGTCACCATGGGCCACCCCCTCCCTGGGGGTCACAGCCCCAGCTCGGCCTGGGGGCTGGGCCTGAGACCCCCACCTCCAGCCTGCAGGAGGCAGCGGTGGGCTGTGCGTGGAGCAGAGATGGGGACGCGCAGACCCTGTAACACAGAGGCCCCGGTCCCGGCCTTGCTTGATTTCTGGCAACAGCAGTAAAAGTTCCATTTATGGGGCCTCCTGTTCCTGGCTCCCCAGTTTCACAAGGAAGCTAACCAAGCCACTTCCTAGGCTCTGGGTCCAGGGGGTGGATGCCCGCGAGGTGCTGGGTTTTGTCGGCATGAAAGCCGGGGGCGGGGAGCACCGACCCCCTGACCCACACCCGCCCCTGACGGCGGCCTGAGGTCCCGGCTACCACCCCGCAGGCCCAGGAGGGTCTGGGGGCTCGTGGCCCCTCAGGGTCGCAGCCCAGGCAGGCAGGAGGAGTGGGGGTCGAGCGGCTGACTCTCAACCCGCCAGCTGGCGGTCTGTCCTGCATGATCGCTGACTGCGGCTCTGGGCCCCTGCTTGGGGACAGACCGGCCCCCGTCACACCGCGCGCCACAGCTGTGCCGGGGAGGGGTGCCCAGCCCAGGTGAGAAGTCAGCTCAGGCCTCTCAGAGGAGGGGCACCCCCAGCTGTGCTGGGGAGGGGGCGGCTGCAGGACCTCACTGGGGGACTGGGCATCCAGGCGGATGGCATCCTGAGGCATCCCCAGGATGCGGGGAGGCCTCCTGGGTGGTGCACCATTAGGGACCTGGTGAGGAGGGTTCTCGGAGTCCAGGGCGGCCCCTCAGGCAGTACCCGAGCCCAGAGTGTGAGGACTGTGTGGGCAGAGAGGGGGTGAGGAGAGGCTGGGCAGGAGCGGTGGTGATGTCACCCCGCAGGCCAGGGTCTCCCTGGATGTGCGGCAGAGAGGAGCTCTGGGCTTAGGGTCCCCGGAAGGGCCTGTCCCGGGGACAGCCAGTGGATGGGCCTGGAGCCCAGGGAGAAGGCCTGCCCTGAAGCGTGCAGAGGAGACAGGAGCGGGCAGGGCCCAGGGGGGAGGGGTGACAGGAGAGAGCCAAGGGCACAAAGTGGGGGGCCGTGGGGGGCAGTGGGACCCCCCTCAGGCCCCACCTGACCCAGAGCGCACGGGCCCCACCATCGGACGGTCTGATGCAGAAAGCTGCTCCACCCAGCTGGGCTGGGAGGAGGACAGAGCGGGCCCGGCTCTGACTGTGCCCTCAGGCCTGGCCTGGCGCTGGGGGACAGTTCAGGGTGTTGACCTTGGCCTTGATGTGGAGCCGGTGCAGACGCACAGGCGGGAACATCCGTGGGACCACGACCTTCCTCTGCCGCCGCCGACTGACGCTCAGAATCGACTCTCAGGGCTTCTCTGACGGTTGGCACCTTGGCCCCTTCTCCTGCCCCTTCTCGTCCTTCCTGCAGCTGCAGAACCAAAATCCCACTGCTGGGCCTCGAGGTGGGAGCACTGGTGAGATTGGATCTGGAGCCTGCGAGCTCTGAGAGGCCCTGGGGGCGCTGGGCTGGGTTCCGGGCGCCTGCTGGGGGTGGGTGCTCCTGTCCCCTGGGAGGGAGGGGCCCTGAGGACACTGCAGTCATGGCAGCCCCCTGACCCCGGGTCCCTGTGCTGCCCCTTCACTGCCCTGGGTTTTCCCTGAAATGGGTCCAGGCTTCCAGAGGAGCAGCCAGAGGGACGTGTCTGCACCTACATGGAGCTGACTGGCGCTGTGGGGACGGCTGGGCCGGCTGGGCCGGCTGGGCCAGGGGGAAGCCCGCAGGCAGGCGGGCGGTAGTGGGTCTCAGCACCCCCACGGCCCCGGCTCAGGGGAGGCTGCCAGGGGAGACCACATGCATCTTCCTGACATCCATGTCCTGCCTGACCGGACATGACCCACACCTGCTGAAGACCCAGGGCATCAGCTGGGGAGTGAGCGCGTCATGGGACTGCGCCTGCCTGCCCCCACCCC
>NW_011477395.1:0-2379 GCF_000754665.1 Bison bison bison | reverse complement strand
TGCCCGGCCGAGCAGACACCCCAGGAGCAGGGTGGGGCGGTGAGGAGGGAAGGGGGAAAAGCGCCACCCTTGGGTCCACGTGGGGCACGATGGATGGTACCTCTCTTTAGGAGAAGAGAGGAGACTATGGACAGCTGTGCCCACCGCCTGTATTTTCAGAAAAGAAGGACGAGAAGGTGAACAGAACATGAATGAAAGCAGTTACCTCCAGGGTGGAGAGAGCAGGTGGCGCTGGGAGGGAGGCAAGACTGCCGTGGAGGCACTGGGCCGTGGGGTTTGCACGCTGGGACCACAGTCTTACAACACCCTGGCCACAGAGCCCACTCACTGGAAAAGACCCCGATGCTGGGAAAGGTCGAGGGCAGGAGGAGAAGGGGGTCTCAGAGGATGAGGCAGTTGGATGGCATCACCGACTCGACGGACGCGGGTTTGACCAAACTCCAGGAGACGGTGAGAGAGGCGCTTGGTATGCTGCAGTCCTTGCAAAGAGTCAGACGTGACTTGATGACTGAACAACAAAGGCTTTACAATATAAAAAATTTAATAAACAAAGAAAATATCAATTCACCAAATTTTAAGACAAAATACGACCAGTGATCCAAACACAGAAAAAGGCTCACTCCACCTGACCGCAGCGCCCAGCGTTTTTATTGACGTGTATGTGCCGAGTGAAGCGCAGTCCAAGCACAAGCAAATGAACTGCATTAGGAAATCTCTAGACTCGGTGATCTTCTTACTGACACAGACTGGCACTGCTACTTTGAAATTATTGTAGGTATATTGTAGGATGAGGCACACAAGTAATTATGTTAACATCATTAGGAAATAGAATTTTTAGCATAAGAGAAGAAAAATGAAATTGCAAATCAAAGAAATGAAATGTAAAAGTGTAATCTTAATAAACTATCTGAAAATGAAACTAAGAAAACAATTCCATTTAAAATCCCATAAAATTTTTAAAAATAAATTTAACCAAGAGGGTGTAAGACGGGCCCACTGAACACTACAAAACATTGCTGAGAGAAATTAAGAGCTGATGAGATGGAGAGATATCCTGTGGTCATGTTTTCAAAGACTTCATACTGTTTTCAGATGACAGCACTCTACAAACTGGTCTTCAGGTTCACTGAAATCCCTTTCAGAATCCAAACTGACTTCTTTGTACAAAATGACAAGCTGATTCTGTAATTTCCATGGAATCGTGCGGTACTCAGAATAGCCGAAAGAATCCTGAAAAAGAAGGAAAGAAGGACTCACTCTGCCCAGTTTCGAAGCCTGCGAAGTAATAATCATTCAGACAGCGTGGCGCCGCCACAGGCACAGACAGAAAGGAGAGTGGGCTCGAACAGAGTCTAGAAGCAGCGTGTGTCTCCGGTCAACTGATTCTTTACAATGGCGCTAAGACTGTTCAGTAAGGAATACTCTTTTCAACAAATGGTATTGGGAAGACAGAATATCCACATGCAAAAATACAGCTTAACCCTTTCCTCATAGCACACCCAAGGATTAACTCAGAATGGATTGAAAACCATGCAAAACTATGTAGCTCTTAGAAAAACAGATAGTGGTAAATATTCACTGTCAGACTTGCCAATGGCTTCATAGATGCAATACCAAAAGCATCGGCAACAACCAGGAAAATAGATGCACTTAAAGTTACTAATATCTGGGCTTCAAAGGACACTATCAAGAAAGGCCAATGACATCCTTGAGAACAGGAGATAGTATTTTCAAATAATTTATCTTATAAGTAGGCTGTATCTTGAATGCATAAAAAATTCTTAAAATTCAATAATAAAAGATCAAATAATTGCTTAAAAATAGGCAAATGATCTGAATAGACATTTCTTCAAGAGACATATACAAATGGCCAAT
This sequence comes from Bison bison bison, assembly GCF_000754665.1. Lineage (NCBI taxonomy): Eukaryota > Metazoa > Chordata > Mammalia > Artiodactyla > Bovidae > Bison > Bison bison. The sequence goes on along the minus strand of NW_011477395.1, from coordinate 504 downwards.
TAGTTCAGTTCAGTCGCTCAGTCGTGTCCAACTCTTTGTGACCCCATGAACCACGGCACGCCAGGCCTCCCTGTCCATCAGCAACTCCCGGAGTTGACTCAGACTCACGTCCATCGAGTCAGTGATGCCATCCAGCCATCTCATCCTCTGTCATCTCCTTCTGCTCCTGCCCTCAATCTTTCCCAGCATTTTCAAATGAGTCAGCTCTCCCCATCAGGTGGCCAAATATTGGAGTTTCAGCTTTAGCATCAGTCCTTCCAGTGAATATTTAGCATCAGTCTGTCCAATGAACACTCAGGACTGGTCTCCTTTAGGATGGACTGGTTGGATCTCCTTGCGGTCCAAGGGACTCTCAAGAGTCTTCTCCAACACCATAGTTCAAAAGCATCAATTCTTTGGTGCTCAGCTTTCTTTATAGTCCAACCTCACATCCATTCATGACCACTGGAAAACCATAGCCTTGACTAGACGGACCTTTGTTGGAAAAGTAATGTCTCTGCTTTT
>NW_011477394.1:15040-16259 GCF_000754665.1 Bison bison bison | reverse complement strand
ACTCCTGCCAGGCTCCTTTGTTCATGGGATTCTCCAGGCAAGAATACTGGAGAGGGTAGCCAAGCGCTCCTCCAGGGGATCTTCCCAACCCAGGGATTGAACCTGTGTCTCCTGCGACTCCTGCATTGCAGGTGGATTCTTTACCACCAAGCCACTGGGGAAGCCATCTCACATTTTACATATGTGTGTACCCTAACAATTTTTATAAAAGTACAGGTTATAATTCTAGATAAATAGTCTTATTCTGGTAAATATTTTACTGATATGAAACTTAAGCTATACACTCTAGTAGAAACAAAATTTAAAAATATTTTCAAAGTTCAAATTGGAAAGAAAAAGGATAATAAATTTTAGTAGAATGAAATTAAAAACTGATTTTCATTATAGGTAACACAAAGAGAATAAAAAGATAAGTCACAAACTAAGAGAAGATATTTGCAGTATTACTAGCAAAGGCATTGCATGCAGAATATGCAATATACTCCTTTGAATCAAGAGGCTTAAGAAAAATAACAAAGTAAAAAGGTCAAACAAAGGCAATTGGCCCAGTTACAGATGTGGCTGAAAATGCTTGCTGGTATGTAATGTTATAACACGTATGGAGAAGAATTTAGTGTTACCTAACATAATTCAAAATATGCACAAAGACTCAGCAGTTCATACCCTGGTGACATATTTCCATATGTACACCAAGAGACAAATATAGACATAGTCTTAGCAGCATTGTTATGAATAATAATATTAATAGCAAAAAAACCTTGAAATAGCTCATATGCCCATCAACAGTAAAACAGTTAATTAAATTGTGGTATACTGATGCAATTAAATACTATACAGCAATAGAAACAAATAAATATTGATGCTGCCACCATTATAGCATTATCTGAAAGACAGTAAATAAAAAATAGGTCACTGAAGAATGAATATATTCAAATGAACACATTTATATAACAAAACTAGCAAAATTAAACTACGTATTTTTAGTTAATATATACAATATTTTAAAACTAAAGAGGAAAGGAATGAGTAACACAAAATTTAGGACAGTAGTTACGCATAAAGTTAGTTGTGTCGGACGGGAAAATGGGAGTTGAGATCGAGGCAGTCATGCCCCAGGGTGTTTATCAAGTGAGGCATTGTACTGCTCTATTCTCAAAAACTGATGATTGATACAAAGGAGTTCATTTTTGTTATTTTTAAAACTTTCTGAATGTGGCAC
>NW_011477394.1:9297-12239 GCF_000754665.1 Bison bison bison | reverse complement strand
TTTTAACAGCAAAAAACAAAACAAAACAAACCATAAACAAAATGAAAAGACAACCCATAGAATGGGAGAAAATACTGGCAAATGCAATAACCAACAAAATATACAATATTTTGGAGATCAATATCAAAAAAACAGTATTAAGTCAATATCAAAAACAGCTCAGTGTCAAAAAAACAAATGACTCAATCAAAAAATGGGTATGAGATCTAAATACTTATTTCCCCCAAGAAGACATTCAAGAAGACATTCATTTCCCCCAAGAAAGACATATTTTCCCCAAAAGCACATGAAAAGATGCTCAACATTACTGATTATTTGAGAAATGCAAATCAAAACTATAACGAGGTACTGTCTCATATCAGTCAGAATGGTCATCATTAAAAAAATCTGCAAATAATAAATGCTGGAGAGGGTGTGGAGAAAAGGGAACCCTCGTACATGTGGTGGGAATGTAAACTGGTATAACCATTATGGAGACTAGTATGGAAGTACCTAAAAATAGAACTACTATATGATCCAGCAATCCCACTCCTGGGCACATAGTCAGAGAAAACCATAATTTGAAGAGATACATGTGCCCCAACATTTATTGTCGTACTAGTAGGCAAGACATAAAAGCAATCTAAATGCCCATCAATAGAGGAATGGATAAAGAAGATGTGGTACATGTACACAATGGAATACTACTCAGTCATAAAAATAATGAAAAAAATGCCATTTGCAGCAACATGGATGGACCTAGAGATTGTTAAACTGAGTGAGGTAATTTATACAGAGAAAGAAAAGTGTCATATACTATTACTTATATATGGAATCTAAACAAAATGGTACAGATGAATTTATTTACAACAGAAATAGAGTCACAGATGGAGGAAAAAAAAAAAAAACTTACAATTACCGGGGGGTGGGGGAAGCGGGAAGGGATATTGTGATATTGTGATTGACATATGCACACTACTATATATAAAATAGATAACAAGGATCTACTGTATACCACAGAGAATTCTACTCAATACTCTGTAATAACCTACATGGGAAAATAATTTTAAATTCATGTAAATGTATGGCAAAAACCACTACAATATTGTAAAGTAGTTAGCCTCCAATTAAAATAAATTAATTAGTTTTTTTGAAAAAGAGTGTATATAAGTGTATACATATATAATTGATTCACTTTGCTGTATACCTTAAACTAATACAATATTGCAAATCTACCATACTTCAATAAAAATTATTTACTTCAATAAAAATTATTTTTAAAAAGAGATATTCATTAAAAAGTAATACACATATCCAAATAATTTCACTGCTACTATTTCATTTGATACATGTCTTTACCCAGGAAAAATTGACTGAGAGTTACTGTGGATTAATATATTTCAATGAAAAATGTAATTATTAGAAATGCAACTGATTCTTTATCTGTATTGAGGTGACAGCTTTTACTACAATGCACAGCATTTGTATAAAGAAAGCAAAAGAGCGTATTACATTTTAAGAGAAAAAGTGAATGTCAAGGACCTGACACTAAGAAATTCAGTTAAGTACAACCAACTTGACTCATTTCACTACAATTCTTTGGGTTTTATAAGTCAATTTTGATTTTAAAAAATCAGTTACAGTGTACTTTTATTAAATATGTTCATTTGGATAAAGATAACTGCATTTAGCAGTGAAACTTGTGTGTCTTCATGCTTATTTCTTAGGTAAAAACATTTTAAAAATGAAAACTCAGCACATAATTGTGTTGTCAGTTAAATATGTATGATACAAATGTGTCTCATTTAAAACAAAATATGAAAAATGTGTGAAAAAAATTCCAAAGTTATTTACTTTAGTATACTTAATTTCTGGTATTCAGGTAAATTTAGGACAGATATTATATATTTGAGTAGACAGTTTATATTTTATAATTTTATGACAAAATTGAACCTATCGAATATTATACAGACATATATTTCTTACTATATAATGAAAACATGATTGAACATTAACATTTTCTCACTTGTAATTAATTGTTTGCTTACAATTGTGTTAGTATTATGGACCAATACAACCCTGAAAATCACCTACATCCATAGAAATAGAAAAATAAATACATATATACTAAATGTTAGGTCAAACCAGGTTAAGCTCAGTAGCATTTTAAAGAAGTTTCCAGAAATTAAGGAACAATTATTCAACTAAAGAACCATGGTAAACTTGACTGTTTTTATAAGACTTGATTATTTTTTAATGAAATTTAGTAAAAATATATTCTTACATTGAGGATATTAATAGACATTTGATTCTTTTGGTAAGGTACCCAGTGCTTTTATAAATGAACCAACTAATTAGATCCTTTTTTAAAAAGCTACTTGCATGTTAAGGAATATTAGACATACTCAATACTATTGCAGTAATTTCAAAGTCCAAATCTAGGTTTTAATAGAGGCATCTCCAAGTTTCCATCAGAATGCATTAAAAATTATTCTAGCTAACTATTTGTTTCATTACAACATTGACATAATTCTACAATTTTAAGTGGAGAATAAATGATGGGCTCTTTTGAATGTGTATAAGACAAATATATACTTCTTGTACAGAACCAGGCTCAGAGTTTTACCCGTTCATTTAAAAAGGCATTTTTAGAAACATCAAGTTTTTGCTTTATCCATAGCTTAAAATTAACTTAAGCACCCATCAATAGGAGATTGGTAAGCAAATTCTGCTCTAGCCAAAGAAGTGTTCAGATGCATTGTTAAGAGAAAGAAAAGAATGTTACCTAGAAGTATGAAGATTATAATCTACATTTTATAAAAGAAACTACACTGATATAGAGCATTCTTATAGAGAAGGCAATGGCACCCCACTCCAGTACTCTTGCCTGGCAAATCCCATGGACTGAGGAGCCTGGTGGGCTGCAGTCCATGGGGTCACTAAGAGTCGGACACGACTGAGCG
>NW_011477394.1:4119-8615 GCF_000754665.1 Bison bison bison | reverse complement strand
AGAGTGCTTATCTATATTCTGACAGTTAAAGAGTAGTTATTTTCATGATCCATGAACTGTGGAGTCATTTATTCTTTTGAATATACAATGCTGAACACCTGATCACAGGGAGACAATCAGTGACAAATGGCAAGTTCTAAGCATTATGTGATCATTTAACAACATGAATAGACAAGCTTATATAATTGTCTGTGAAATTTACTGGTTTAAGTATCTTTAAGCTTTTCCAAAACAAATAATTAAACAACCTCAGCAACAGTAAACATCCCTAAGGAGTTTTAGGGGTTTTACCGTACAAATTTTAGAGAGTACACATCATTTTATGTCTTGAGAATATTGTTTAGCATTAAATTAATTGTTTTACACTACTCCTGATATGTTTGGGAATATATTTTATTCTATAATGAAGTTGTAATATTTTTGAAAATTTTCATTGAAATCTTTTGCTTGACTTTAGGAAGTATAGTCAAATAATTACCAATTAGAAGGAGAGAATATACATAATAAAGACAACTAATAATTTCAATATGCATGTGCTATGTACTCCCTAAAGTCTTATATGATTGTATTAAGTGTGCTATATTTATATTATCAATCCTTTTATTTTGAATAAGGCCTGTCATTTCATTATATTCTTATCACAAATCTCACCCCACCAGTTTATTTACATGAAAGGAACCAGTTAAGGATGTATTCCTATATACACTAGTATATAGTAATAGAGTATATATATATATATGTAATATATAGAAATACAGCATAAGTATATAATATTATAGTAAAACAGTATAGGCTAGTGAATCTATTTGAGACAGAGAGAGAAAAAGTTCTAATGGCAGGTCTCAAGCCTTTCTCATATTCTCTTCAAAATATCTTAAGTCAATGACATGGATAAAGTCATACAATAAATAAATATGCAATTTCCAAGTAATGTGAATCTGGATGGATTACCAAATAGAAGATAACAGAATAAAAATCCAAAATGATCTTGATGAGGGGGATTGAGTGAGACCTAATATAATAGGATAAATTTAACAAGAATAAAATATATTGTACATTCAGATCTCAGAACACAAAAGGTACAAAAACAGGGTAAGGAAGATATGATTCAGGATAAAAATAAAAAATAAATAGTAGCAGCTGCAGTAGTAGTAGAGTTTAGTTTTGAGTACAAGCACGATTATTGTCAGCAGGGTGATGAAGCTATGAAATATTAGCAAATGTGAACACGGGCTGCCTTTCTGGAAAATACAATAATTTTGTTATAGTGAGTATATTCCATCAGGGATTATAAAGATAAGTCTATACCTGTGTATTCCCCCTGGGGCACATAAACAAACCATGGTTCATAAGGAGAAGAATGGGGAGGAGAGTGAAAGAACTCAAGCACAGGTTGTATTTAAAAATATTTTTAAAATCTATTTACATGGCCAATATCATGCTAGCAATTGGAGAATAAAAACCTATCCTTGCTCTCCACAAATTATAGAGACTAGTATCAGGGAATAGGAGAGTAAAGGAAAAATGATAATGATTACACAGAGGCGAGTCTTAATACAAGAACTTTCTAACCTTCAAAATTGTTCAAAGACTGTACCTCATTGGAAAGTAATGAGTTCCCCTTTGCCAGTAGTTTTCAAGCATAATTTCCATGGACACAGATCATTTGACATGACCATAAAATAAGGGATTCAAGAATCAGATACCTGTTATCTTCAAGCTCCTTTCAGATTTATTTTAACTATGCAAACCCTTATTGAAATAAATTATTACATAGAGTCTCAGCAGGTAAAACAAATAAACAGACTGCAATCCTGGAAATCCTCTTCTATCACTGGGTCTGAAGAGTTCCCAGGAGTTAGGAAGAAGAAGAAATTACAGATGACTACCAAGATGTCTGAGTGCATGTTAGTGCCATTCACAGACTCAAGGAATACAAAAATATTGGCCTTATAGTCTTCTCTTTTCTAGCTCTAGAGTTACTGTTATGTTCCTTTCAGATTTAGTCTCCTATCTGAACTTAGTGAAAGGAGAGATCAGACTAGAGGAAATTTCATAAGATTTGAAATTGGAAATGGACAGGATACAGATATCTGATGTGGAAAAGAGAGACTATTAAGCCAACAGTGGAAGTGGAAGTATGGCTCCAGGAATGTGTAGAATTGTGATGAGGATGAATAGTCCAGTATGACAAGAAGATGTGTGTGTTGGAAAGTAAAAGGATATAAGTGTTGGATGGTAATTTGGGGTCTAGAAAGAAAAGTTTCCTGTAGTCTACGGGCATTATCTCATGCTGAGCAAAGACTTAGTGGAAAAAAAAAAAAATGAACGTTTGTAGGAAGGATGTCTTGCTTTTTATATAAGGCTGACTTTTCAAAAAAGGCAACCAAAGCAGGGATGCTACTTGAAGACATGTCTGGTCTAATTGGGAATTTTTCTGATATTTGAACAAAAGTAAAATGGTAAAATTGTGAAGCAAAGTATGCACAAATGATTTAGAGCAAGCTAAAATACTGTGTCTCTGGAAAACACAAAACTTCAGAACAAAAGTCACATTTCACAGGGTTTTTTGTTGATTGTACTCTTTTTTGTTCTCTTTTTGTCTTTCTATATCTTAGCACTCTGTGGGGAGTGAATGGCCTCCATTTAGCCTCTCCTGTTTTTCAAAGTACATACGTATTTCAGAGCTAGAGTAGATTAGAATACCATTTCTGAATACATAGAAAAGAATAACATGTATCATGAATTCAATCAGTAATGATACAATAATACTTTCTGAGTTGCTTTTGCCTACTCTATGTGCTAAGGGTGTCAGAGTGACTGTTGTACAAATTTCTGCCACTCATCTATTAAGCCAATATGCAGAAATTCAATCAATTAAACACAATACTTTATAGATTCATATTTGTAGTTCACTTACTACCTAATTCCAATAATGATAGAAATCACATTCTGTTTTCTTCAGTTTAAACTGACAGTAATTACTATGAGTGAGCCCATTGACTTTAAGAGTTTACTCTTGACATTTTATTTCAGTTTTATGAAATGATGATTGACTGTCAAATTATTTCCAAGATTCTTTAATTCACAATGAACAGATCATTTTTCCTGACTTCCGAAAAGAAAATTAACCTGATTTAATGAAAATGCTAGCCAATCTCCACAATAATAAAAAGTGCATTCAGATGTCCTAAATATTCTCTTTATCATTATTACATGAATAGTAGTAGAAGTGTGGTGGTGGTAGCATCCATGGATGGGTGTGGGCATGTGTGTCCCTGTATGTGTGTAGAAATCATTTCTTTAACAGGTAAATGGTCAAACGTCAATTTTCCTGTTTAGCATCTGGGTTTTACAATACGGGCTCTAAGACAGGCTTGGGTTTAAATCACGTTTCATCACTTACTACTTGTAGCAATTCAACTTTTTTGAAGTCTTTTTTCTGAATCTGGGATTTACAACAATAAAAGTACTCGCCTGTGATGGTTAGTTTTGTATGACACTGTAGCTACACTATAACTATAGGTATTACTTGGAAGGAATTTTGTGGATGTGATTAAAGTCCACATTTAACTTTAAGTGAGAGAGATTATTCTGGACATCTGAGTGGACATGATTCAATCAGGTAAAAGGCCTTAAAGAGCAGAGTTGAGGCTCCTCTGAGTCTCTACTCTATAGCACTCTCTGTGTACTATAGCTTCAGTTCATGTCCAAGAGTTCCAGCCTGCCCTTCTTAACTGCCTGCTCTATATATTTTAGATTTGCCAGGTCTCCAAATTGCACAAACCAATTCCCTGTTAAAAAAAAAAAAATTCTTAATATATATTTCCTACAGCTTTGTTTTGCTTACCACAGCATTTTTATGAGGATGATAAGCCTGGTGACTGGCATAAAGTATATGTAGAATGGCTAGTACTTAATACGTGTTAACAAAAATAAAGAAGTACAGGTTACTTTCTCAGTTCACAGGTACCAGTTGTCAGGTTTCCTATATTAAAAGAGAATGGGATTAATGTAACAAATTTACCAAAAGACATGAATGTACCTAGAAATACTAATATAAAAATCTCCAGTCCTCCACCAATTCTACTTTAGTTTTTCCTTCTGGAAAGACTTCTTCCATGCCATATTGGTTGATTTTAAGGGACTTATGAGAGTGGACTCACCTCTGGTGTCTTGACCTTTCGAGCGTATTAGAGGTCAACAGTCCTAAAGGACTTAAAAAACTCAACATAGATGATATACTGCATTTACAATTAACTCTACTTCCTTTTTTCCTTTCATTATCAGGAGGCTCAGAACCAAATACGGAACTTAATTTAGCTTCAGCAAGCTTTTGCTTTAGCAATACTGTATATAGCTAATAGATATAAACCAATCGCCTTTACATCATGAGAAATGCTGGGCTGGAGGAAGCACAAGCTGGAATCAAGATTGCCGGGAGAAATATCAATAATCTCAGATATGCAGATGACACCACCCTTATGGCAGAAAGT
>NW_011477394.1:2068-2716 GCF_000754665.1 Bison bison bison | reverse complement strand
AATCTCCAAATAGTTCCTGGCCACAGAAACAAAGCCTTAAAAGAAATCAATGAAATTCCCAAATAATACAATTCTCAACAAACTTTTCTATAAAAATTTAAAGAATATAAATTATCATTTATTAGAACAGTTATCATTATTAGAACAGCCACAGTTAAAGCTTACTTTTATGTCAAATACCATATCTATAAACATTGGCTTAAAATTGTCAGTAGAGAAATTAACAACTGATAACCTGGTTTGTTGAGCACACTATTGTTGCTACACAGAATGGAAGCTTTTGAGGGTGTTATATACTTTAAGTCCTTCTATGACTATAACACATGTAGTTGTCTTAATAATAAATATGACAAGATTATAATCCAACAGGCAGAGCAGAATTAAAGTTGTTGTTGGTTTGTTTAATGTAGGGTTTAAAGCTAGCTACATTACTTCCCTATAGCTCAGATTATAAAGAATCTGCCTCCAATGCAGGAGACCTGGGTTCTATTCCTGGTTCAGGAAGATCCCCTCGAGAAGGAAATGGGCAACCTACTCCAGTATTCTTGCCTGGAAAATCCCATGCACAGAGGAGGCTGGTGGACTACAGTCATGGGGTCGCAAAGAGTCAGAGATGACTGAGCGACTAACACTTTCACTTCACATTTA
>NW_011477394.1:1308-1968 GCF_000754665.1 Bison bison bison | reverse complement strand
CTTGGAGGAAGCAAACAGAGACCTAGCACAAGAATATTTGGAGGTACATTTGTACTAGGATTGTAGAATCGATTACATTAAGGCTTCCACTGCTAAAGGAGAATGATGAATGGACTGACCTATGTATTTCTATTTGTACTACATATTTATATTTGACCTACAGCCTAAATCTGTTTATCCTACAATGAATCTTGTCTGGTGTGTGTGTAATAGAAGAGAAAATAAATAATAGTTCAAAGAGGGGATCCAAAATAAATAAAACATAAATAGTATTTTCAACAAATTCACAAGGCTGATATACATGCCATACTTTAACTTCATGAATAATTTTTAAAAAGGGTGGCAACAAAGCCTCCTTAAAGCTTGTAATAGCCAGAGTATGCCATGAACATTTGAATATTTTGACTGAATCTATGACTGTACTAGCCTTCACCTTGTTGTTGCTCAGGCGCTAAGTCGTGTGTGACTCTTTGCAATCCCATGGACTCAGCATGCCAGGCTCCACTGTCCTTCAGTATCTTGTGGAGTTTGCTCAAATTCATGTCCACAGAGTCAAGGATGCTATCTAACCATCTCATCCTCTGCCTCCCCATTCTTGTTTTGCCTTCAATCTTTCCCAGCATCAGGGTCTTTCCAGTGAGTCAGCTCTTCATATCAGGT
>NW_011477394.1:0-1208 GCF_000754665.1 Bison bison bison | reverse complement strand
TTCACAGCCATCTTTATGGTCCAACTCTCACATCGGTACATAACTACTGGAAAAACCATAGCTTTGACTAGATGGACCTTTGTCAGCAAAGCAATGTCTTTGCTTTTTAACATGCTGTTTAGGTTTGTAATCGTTTTCTTTCCAAGGAGCAAGTGTCTTAATTACACGGCTGCAGTCACCATCTGCAGTGATTTTGGAGCTCACAAAAATAAAATCTGTTACTGTTTCCACTTTTTTCCCTTCTATTTGCCAGGAAGTGATGGGACCAGATGCCATGAATTTAGTTTTTTGAATGTTAAATTCCAAGCTAGCTTTTTCATTCTTCTCTTTCACGTTCATCAAGAGGCTCTTCCATTCCTCTTCACTTTCTGCCATTAGAATCTTATCATCTGCATATCTGAGACTGTTGATGTTTCTCCTGGCAATCTTGATTCCTGCTTGTGATTCATCCAGTCTGGAATTTCACATAATGTACTCTGCATAGAAATTAAATAAGCAGGGTGACCATATACAGTCTTGACATACTCCTTTCCCAGTTTGGAACCAGTCCACTGTATCATGTCCAGTTCTAACTGTTGCTTCTTGACCCGCATACAGGTTTCTCAGGAGAGAGGTAAGGTGGTCTAATATTTCCATTTCTTTAAGAATTCTCTACAGTTTTCTGTGATCCACATAGTAAAAGGCTTTAATGTAGTCAGTGAAGCAGAAGTAGATATTTTTCTGGAATTCCCTTGCTTTCTCTATGATTCAGCATATGTTGGTAATTTGATCCTTGGTTTCTCTGTGTTTTCTAAACCCAGCTTGTACATGTAGAAGTTCTTGGTTCATGCACTGCTGAAGCCTAGCTTGAAGGATTTTGAGTATAACCTTACTAGCATGTGAAATGAATGCAACTGTACTCAACTGTGTTGGAACATTCTTTGGCACTGCCATTCTTTGGGATTGAAATGAAAACTGACCCTTTCCAGTCCTGTGGCCACTGTTGAGTTTTCCAAATTTGCTGACATATTGAATGCAACACTTTAACAGCATTATCTTTTAGGATTTCAAATAGCTTAGTTGGAATTCCATCACCTTCACTAGCTCTGTATAGAATTTTCCATCTTCAGCTGCAAAGAATATAATCAATCTGATTTTGGTACTGAGTATCTGGTGATGTCCATGTGTAGAGTCGTCTTATGTTGTTGGTGGAAAGGGGTGTTTGCTAT
>NW_011477393.1:13172-15200 GCF_000754665.1 Bison bison bison | reverse complement strand
ACAACCCTCTCCAATATTATTAACTGGAGAATCCCACGGGTAAAGGAGCCTGGAGGGCTACAGCCCATAGGGTCACAAAGACCAACTAACACTTTCACTTTCCAAAGGAAACAATTTCAGAAATAATTTTGATTGGAAAATCAGGCCCAATAAATAAATTCAGAGATGCAGTAAAGCCTTTCAAGATGGAAATAGAAAAATAACTTAAATGATTAGAGCAGAGAAGGCAAAAATATATCCCTCTCTTTCTTAAAATCCTGCTGAATGTTCCTGAAGTAAAGAGAATGCCTGCTACTATACACAAAGCCTCTTCATATATATATATATTATCCCATTCAAACTTCACAGTAACACAGGATAAACAGAAAAGATAAAATCTAAGAAGTCATCAAGTACTTTGCCTAAGATCAAAACAGTAAGTGAAGAGACAAAAATTGAATTTTATAGAATTTCTTATATATAGGAATCTGATGTGGCATTTAAAAAGATAAAGGTAAATTCAGTTCAGTTCAGTTCAGTTGCTCAATCATGTCCAACTCTTTGGGACCCCATGGACCACAGCATGCCAGGTCTCCCTGTCCATCATCAACTCCCAGAGTCTACCTAAACTTATGTCCATTGAGTCCATGATGCCATCCAACCATCTCATCCTCTGTTGTCACCTTCTCCTCCTGCCCTCAATCTTTCCCAATATCAGGGTCTTTTCACATGAGTCAGCTCTTCATATCAGGTGGCCAAAATATTGGAGTTTCAGCTTCAGCATCAATCCTTCTAATGAACACTCAAGACTGATTTCCTTTAGGATGGATTGGTTGGATCTCCTTGCAGTCCAAGGGACTCTCAAGAGTTTTCTCCAACACCTCAGTTCAAAAGCATCAATTCTTTGGCACTCAGCTTTCTTTATAGTCCAACTCTTACATCCATACTTGACTACTGGAAAAACCATAGCCTCGACTATATAGACCTTCAATCAAGTAGACAATTTAATGCAGTCTTCTATCAAAAATATTTTAATTGTTCAATAGAAATTTAAGTTGTATTCTTCATAATTCATGGATAATAATTAAATATAAGAAGCCAAAGGCAGGAATAAAATCAGGTTTCCTAAATATTGATCACTCTGTATAACATTCTAAGATAAAGAGAGATGGAGCCACGCTTTGCATCCATGTGATCTAGTTTTGTAATAAGCTCTCACAGCAGTTCTTTCTTGCCACTGTTCAGTCAGGAAAATCCAGCCATCTACACATGGATGAGGGTCTGTATGAGTTAGAGGCTGGCATGGAAACAGAGACCACATCAGCTGTGAGGTCTTTGGCTGTGTCAAATTGGCTGGGCTATAGTCACCAGTCATTCAATCAAACAGTAATCTAGATGTGGCTGTGAAGTTACTGTGGATGAAGGTAGCTTCCCTGGTGGCTCAGATGGTAAAGAATCTGCCTGTAATATGGGAGACGTAGCTTCGATCCCTGGGTTGGGAAGATACCCTGGAGGAGGGCGTGGCAACCCATTCCAGTATTTTTGCCTGGAGAATCCCCATGGACAGAGGAGCCTGGAGGGCTACAGTCCATGGGGTCTCAAAGAGTTGGACACGACTGAGTGACTAAACACACACCACCATAATCAGTTGACCTTGAGAAACAGGTTAAATCTGGGTAGACCAGATTCAACCTGTTGAAAGGTTTTAAACAAAGAACTGAGGCTTTCTTGATGAAGAAGAAATCCTGCATGTTGATAATAATTTCAGCCCATGTACAAGGGTTCCTGCCTGCCATTCCTGACATTATGCCCCATGGACTTCAGACTTGCCCAGTTAGCATCCATATTCATGTAAGCCAATTCCTTATTTTATATATATATAATATCTTCTGAAGTCTCTTCTTCTTTAGTTGAACCTTGACTCATATGTCAGTTATTTGAACAACAAACAGCTAAAATGGACTGGAATGGGTGAATTTAACTCAGATGACCATTATATCTACTACTGTGGGCAGGAATCCCTTAGAAGAAATGGAGTAGCCATCATGG
>NW_011477393.1:10781-10995 GCF_000754665.1 Bison bison bison | reverse complement strand
GTGGGAGAGGGAGAGGATGGGAAGATTTGGGAGAATGGCATTAAAACATGTATAATATCATGTGTGAAATGAGTCGCCAGTCCAGGTTCGATGCACTATACTGGATGCTTGGGGCTGGTGCAATGGGACGACCCAGAGGGATGGTATGGAGAGGGAGGAGGGAGGAGGGTTCAGGTTGGGGAACACATGTATACCTGTGGCGGATTCATTTCGA
>NW_011477393.1:7565-10460 GCF_000754665.1 Bison bison bison | reverse complement strand
TTGGTGATGGACAGGGAGGCCTGGCGTGCTGCGATTCATGGGGTCGCAAAGAGTCGGACATGACTGAGAGAATGAACTGAACTGAACTGAATATAAATAACTAACTGGGTAAAAGTTAGTAACTAAGTAATGAAGGGTAAAAAGAGAACTCTGAAGTATGAACCGGCAAAGGAAGGAAGCATTTACCACCTCTAGTGCTCAGGACACAAAATACACAGAGAGGTTGTAGTTATGACAGTGCAGCAATTTGGAGGAGAGAGCCTATGGCCTGGGACAGCACTCTAAGGAGAATGAGAGAGCTGACGTGCTGTGTCTGGGCAGGCACAGCAAAGCAGACTTGGAGAATGGAGGAAAACTACAAATTCACTATGCATGTGTTCTAAGTTGCTTCAGTCATGTCTGACTGTTTGGGATCCCATGGACTGTATCTTGCCAGGCTTCTCTGTCCATGGGATTCTCCAGACAAGAATACTGGAGTGGGTTGTCATGCTCTCCTCCTGGGGATCTTTCCAACCCAGGAATTGTACTGGAGTCTCTTGTGTCTCACCCATTGGTTTGTAACTACTAGCCCCACTTGGGAAACCCACAAATTCACTATAACTGCTGCTTTAGGACAGTGCAGCTAGTGCCAGAATGAAGAATGAAGGCCAGGGCGATGTCAGAGGAAGCATAGGCAGGAAGCATAGCTGACAAGTAGGAAGCAGGCAGGAGAGGCATGTCTGTTGTTGCTCCTGCAGCTCTCCAGGCTCATTTGAGTGCTTTCTGTTGTTGGACATTAATAAGGATTGAGTTGACAAAGCAAAACTGTGGTTTGCAGCTAATGCAAACATTCAGAAAGATAAAGATGAATAAGATTCAGGTTGATTACAGTTCTATCAATCAAGAAGGCTTGATTTAACACACTGCTCTGTTGCAGAGGGAATTTTGGCATGAGAGAAAATGGCTCAATAACTGGAACAGCATTTTCATATTGCTCAGAATAAATACACGTGTGAAAAAGGTGTAGTCTCCCAAAGAATAACCAAAAAAGTATATGAGAGGGCGTATCTGTAGCATACCTCTACTTAAGTCTTCTATGAAATACAGCTAAATCAAAATTACCTTATTGAGGAGGGGAAAAATTCTCCCCTACCCTTCTTGAGTTCTTAGGACAGGACTAAAAATAAAACTGACCCCAGATAGGCTAACAGAAGAAAAGGAAACAAATTTTAATTTGTGTATACAGAGGTCTCATAGCAATGGGACCTAAAAAGCAGCCAAGGGAACAGTTTTTATACTTTTTAGCCAAAAAAAAAGAAAAAAGAAAAAATACATTTCTGAGAAATTGAGAGGACAAGGAAACCTAGGCTTTGGGCACTGAACCAGTGGAAAAATCAGAACAGTTTGGGCTTGGTATAGATAATTAAGGAAGTAATATAACATATTTTATTAATAAAACTTCTTGCCCCCAAATTCCCTGTCTCTGGCAGCAAAGATGTCCTTCTACCTCTAGATGCAGAGTGTACCTGTCACGTGGGACATTTCTCTCCTGCTTATTGAGGGGCAGTGAGGAGGGTCAAAGTGCCCCTCTCATATCAGCCATTTCTTATATGACTTTAATTCAAAATAATCTATATGCCATTGAGGCATACTTTGGAGCAGCCTGCCCTGGACCATAAAAATCTACTGCCATATTTCATTTAAAACAAATACAGCCATTTAAATCATCTTCTGCTTAAAACCTCACTTCATATTCAAGACTTGGTAAACTGATTTTCAACCCTATCAGACCACTTACAAGTCAGCCATAATCACAGTGACTGCCAAAACGGTTTTTAAAATACTCAACCCAACTAATTATATTCTTTGAATTAGGTCAGAAGTGGGGACAGAGTAGGAGGAGTAAATGCTATCTACTTAGGAGTTATGCAGAATTCCAACTGTGAGTAAAAAATACTGTTAAGAATTGAAAGGAACATAATACATGGTGGCTGTTAAAAAGTAAGGGATGGTAAGACTTAGAAACCAGCTTGGCATAGAGAATGTGGAAAAGAAGGAAACCTGAATCACCTTGGTGATGTTTTGTTTTGAGCAAAAGCAATAACAAAAACAGCAACAGGTCATTCTTCTGGTTCACAGATGCTGCCTGCAGAAACACTCCCACATGCCTTCTGCTCTCACCTTAGAAAGCAACCTTGTTTCTCAAAAATGCCTCGCAGTTTCATGTACCTATAACTTTTCACTAGTTCTACCTTCTGCCTGGAATGCTTCTCTTTCCTTATCTTTCCATGAATGACTTACTTAAACTTCCAGTCTTAATTCAAACTTCTCCTTCTCTGTAATATCTCCTCTCTTCCAGGTTTGCAGCATTCAGATAATTTACAGTTCACACTTACTTTACATAAATTATGTCCCTTGGAGCTGTGCAACTTGGCAGCCTTCCTCTGACCTCCTCAGGCAAGTCTGGGTAGGATATGCTATCCATCTATCTGTTAATATCTATCCTATCAAAATCTCTCTATCTATCTATCATTAGTTCCCTAGGGCTTCTATAAAAAATATCACAGGCTGAGTGGCCTAGACAACAGAAATTTATTTCCTCACAGTCTTGGAGGCTGTGAAACAAATATCAGGGTCCTGCTAGAGTTGGTTTCTGGTGAGATCTCTCTTCCCGGCTAGTAGACAGTTACCTTCTTGCTCCTTGCTCACAAGGCCTCTTCTCTGTGCATTCATGGGGAGAGAGAAGAGAGAGATCTCTGGTGTCCTCTCTTCTTCTCATAAGGACACAAGCCCCATTGGATTAGGTCCCTACCCCTGTGACCTCATTTAACCTTAATTATCTCCCTAAGGAAAGTTATGATCAACCTAGATAGCATATTCAAAAGCAGAGACATTACTTTGCCAACAAAGGTCCAT
>NW_011477393.1:4253-7113 GCF_000754665.1 Bison bison bison | reverse complement strand
TTCTAAAGGAGATCAGTCCTGGGTATTCTTTGGAAGGAATGATGCTAAAGCTGAAACTCCAGTACTTTGACCACCTCATGCAAAAAGTTGACTCATTGGAAAAGACTGATGCTGGGAGGGACTGGGGGCAGGAGAATAAGGGGACGACAGAGGATGAGATGGCTGGATGGCATCACCGACTGGATGGATGTGAGTTTGAGTGAACTCTGGAAGTTGGTGATGGACAGAGAAGCCTGGTGTGCTGCAATTCATGGGGTCGCAAACAGTTGGACACGACTGAATGACTGAACTGAACTGACTGACCTCCCTAGAGGCCCTATCCCCAAACACAGTCACATTAGAAATTAGGGCTTCAATATGTGAATTTAGAGGAGTGCCAATCATTCCATAGCACTATTTATAAATATTGTAGCCTTTACTATTTCATATTCTTATTCTCACATCTGTATGTCTCACGTCTCATTCTCATACCCACTGAGCCTCATTTCCTTAAGGTAAAAGACCATCTTCTATATATCCTTGTTGTCCATTAAAGATGGCCACAAATACTTCTACTCTGAGATAGGATTTATTTATTCCTCCTTTTGGATTTTGACAGAATCTGCAACTATTTAGACCAATGTGTTAGAGAAGTAAAATCGCTTCAGGTTCCAGATCTAAGCCTTAAGAAACTAGCAGTCTCCACTTCCTATCTTTTATAAGATTCGCTTTTGTAGCCAATCCCCCATAATATGAAGGAGCCCAAGGAGTGCCATGAAAGAATCTGCATGGTGAGAATTCAAGGCTGACTATGCCCTCAGCTCACAGACAGTGCCAACTTGCCAGCTACATAAGTCCATCATCTTGGAAGTGATCCCTGCAGTTCAGCTGTTACCATGGAGAGGGGAGACATATTGCCCTTGAAAAATCCTGGTCAAATGACACATTTATCAGTAAAATATTTTGTTGTTGTAAAATATATGATCACTAATTTAAGCCACTAAATTTTCAGATGGCTTGCTACCAACAGACAGCCCTCTGTCTTTTTTGCTCCTGTTCTCTGTGCTTATCACAGTGTCTGAAGCACTCTAAAGTTAACATTTAATATATGAGGAAACCATGTATAACCATATATAAAGAAATGAAAGGTCTCAGGCAAGGTGAAATGAAGGTTAAAGACATGCTTGATGTATAGTTTTTCAGGCTTGAACTTCTTACCGGATGGAAAATAAGCCACATATACCATTACACATATTAGACCAATGGACACAAAAAATGAGCCAACAAAATGTCACAATGTACTAAAAAGGGAAATCAAGACTGTTTGAGTAATGTATACTTTAGAAATGTTTACTTTGCAAGCACTAGAAGACCTAACTCAAACTAGCTCAAATGACATAGAAAATGTATTGAATAATATAAAAGGTGGGCCCCCAGATGGTCATGGTCTGGGGGCGCAACACTGTAACTCAAGACCTAGTTTCTCCAAATTTCTCTTGACTTCTTCTAGTATCTCTGCTTAAGCCTAAATCTGCACTCCTTCTAATTACAAGAGTAGTCAGAATGTAGAGGAATTATATGCTTCCTTTCTAATTTTGAGGAGGAAAAGAGAATAAGAAACCCCCATCAGACATCTGCTAGCCTCTCAGACATGTCAGTCTTTGTGACCAAAGAGATTGAAAGTGCTAGTTGGTTGGAGTCAATCAGGAACCACTTTGAGAGGAGGGCTATGGACTCTATGAGGGAGGGGTGAATATTTCATCCAAGATAAGGGTACTACTGCCAGCAAAAAAGAAGATGGGTGTTGGATAGTCAAAACCCCCAAGAAATACCTACTTGTGGATGCAACATTAGCGACAGACTTCAAAGACTAGGTGGCTTCTCTAGTGGCTCACACAGTAAAGAATCCACCTGCAATGGAGGAGACCTGGGTTCAGTCCCTGGGTCAGGAAGACCCCCTGAAAAGGGGATGGCTACCCACTCCAGTGTTCTTGCCTGGAGAAGTCCATGGAAAAGAGAATCCTGGCAGGCTACCGTCCATGGGGTTGCAAGGATTCGGACATGCCTGAGCTACTGACACTTTCACTTGAAGAATAGATATGTATGAGAGAGGAGGTTTCTGGTGACAGGTATAGCATAACCAGAGCTCAGTATCAGGAAAATACAGTGAACATGAAGGAAACATTAAATAGCCTAATTTTACAGAAAGAACAAATGGATATTGGGACTTATAAGAGATTTATTTGTGGCTTTTTAGATATCCTTGAGCCCCTTACAAAGTTAAAAAAAAAATACTGGGTTTATAGATACATGGGTATCCTTCTAGGAAAAGTCCACAGATTGTTAAAGATATTAATAACAAAGGACAAAACAAAACTAAAAGTAGCAGTGACAAAGCAACATGGTAAAAAGTTTGGATGCTAACGTCGAAGTTCTTGAATGTCAGGGTACAAGGTTCATTTTTAATTAAAAGTCTAGCACAGGTCCTTTAGAAAGCAGATTAAAGAAATTTCCTGATTTGGGAGGAAAATGATAGATTCAGCATTAGGTATATTGATTTTAAGATGATGGAAGGACAGTGACTAAATAAAAAATTGGAATGTGGAACTGAAGCCTGGGATAATCAGTGAAGTCACACTTGTGGAAGTTTAGAGACAAAAGCCATCATAACCATCACCACTGGCCTGTCAGATCAGATCAGATCAGTCACTCAGTCATGTCCAACTCTTTGCGACCCCATGAATCGCAGCACGCCAGGCCTCCCTGTCCATCACCAAACTCCCGGAGTTCACTCAGACTCACGTCCATCGAGTCGGTGCTGCCATCCAGCCATCTCATCCTCTGTCGTCTCCTTCTCCTCCTGCCCCCAATCCCTGTCTCT
>NW_011477393.1:0-1307 GCF_000754665.1 Bison bison bison | reverse complement strand
TGACCTAAATCAAATCCCTTATGATAAGTGGAACTGAGAAGTAGATTTAAGGGGCTAGATCTGATAGACAGAGTGCCTGATGAACTATGGATGGAGGTTCATGACATTGTACAGGAGGCAGGGATCAGGACCATCACCAAGAAAAAGAAATGCAAAAAAGCAAAATGGCTGTCTGAGGACGTTTTACAAATAGTTGTGAAAAGAAAAGAAGTGAAAAGCAAAGGAGAAAAGGAAAGATAAAAGCATCTGAATGCAGAGCTCCAAAGAATAGCAAGGAGAGATAAGAAAGCCTTCCTCAGCAATCAATGCAAAGAAATAGAGGAAAACAACAGAATGGGAAAGACAAGAGATCTCTTCAAGAAAGTTAGAGATACCAAGGGAACATTTCATGCAAAGATGGGCTCGACAAAGGACAGAAATGGTATGGACCTAACAGAAGCAGAAGATATTAAGAAGAAGTGGCAAGAATACACAGAAGAACTATACAAAAAAGATTTTCATGACCCAGATAATCACGATGCTGTGATTACTCACCTAGAGCCATACATCTTGGAATGTGAAGTCAAGTGGGCTTTAGACAGCATCACTACAAACAAAGCTACTGGAGGTGATGGAATTCCAGTTGAGCTACTTCAAATCCTGAAAGATGATGCTATGAAAGTGCTGTACTCAAAATGCCAGCAAATTTGGAAAACTCAGCAGTGGCCACAGGACTGGAAAAGGTCAGTTTACATTTCAATCCCAAAGAAAGGCAATGCCAAAGAATGCTCAAACTACCGCACAATTGCACTCATCTCACACGCTAGGAAAGTAATACTCAAAATTCTCCAAGCCAGGCTTCAGCAATACGCGAACCGTTAACTTCCAGATGTTCAAGCTGGTTTTAGAAAAGGCAGAGGAACCAGAGATCAAATTGCCAACATCTGCTGGATCATGGAAAAAGCAAGAGAGTTCCAGAAAAACATCTATTTCTGCTTTATTGACTATGCCAAAGCCTTTGACTGTGTGGATCACAATAAACTGTGGAAAATTCTTCAGAGATGGGCATACCAGACCACCTGACCTGCCTCTTGAGAAACCTTTATGCACATCAGGAAGCAACAGTTAGAATTGGACATGGAACAACAGACTGGTTACAAATAGGAAAGGGAGTACATCAAGGCTGTATATTGTCACTCTGCTTATTTAATTTCTATGCAGAGTACATCATGAGAAACGCTGGACTGGAAGAAGCACAAGCTGGAATCAAGATTTCCAGGAGAAATATGAATAACCTCAGATATGCAGATGACACCACCCTTATGGCA
>NW_011477392.1:66214-67129 GCF_000754665.1 Bison bison bison | reverse complement strand
GACACGACTGAGCGACTTCCCTTTCACTTTTCACTTTCATGCATTGGAGAAGGAAATGGCAACATACTCCAGTGTTCTTGCCTGGAGTATCCCAGGGACGGGGGAGCCTGGTGGGATGCCGTCTACGGGGTCACACAGGGTCGGACACGACTGAAGTGACTTAGCCACAGCAAAGTGTTTTTGAATCCATTTATTAATGTCTCCACAAATTAGGATGAGAAACAGTCTTCTGAAGCCTTTGTTGACAGATAGTGTTAAAGAGTTGAAACCAGTAGATGGCATTTCAGGGGTCTCTAATCCTTTATGTCTCCAAAAAAAAAAAAGATTAGTGAGAGGCAAAATGATAGATAAAATGTGATTTATTAGAATAGGACATTTGTGAGGTTTATAAGTGGGTGAATGAGTGGGTGCCATGTCCTGAGACCTCAGTGGGTTTATAATAAAAAGAAAGGAGGAAGGCAAGAAGACCACCTTCTTCCTTGTTCCTGAGTTGACGTCAAGCATCTATCATCAGCTGCTGCTTCAGGTTTGGCAGGAAATTTTTTTGTCCCTATATGGTCAAACCAGGACTGTCATGGCACTATGCAACAATTATCTCTGGTCTTGTTGCAGGAAGGAAGACCCCTTCCAGGGCCCGGAACTGGGCTCTTGTCTAACAGTCAGAAATGAATTGTCTGAGGAGACACATGTGCTGACAAAGCAAGAGATTTTATTGGGAAAGGGCACCTGGGTGGAGAACAGTAGGGTAAGGGAACCCAGGAGAACTGCTCTCACAGTCTCTGGTTTTATGGTGATGGGATTAGTTTCCCGGTGGTATTTGGCCAATCATTCTAATTCAGAGTCTTTCCTGGTGGCGCACGCATTGCTCAGCCAAGATGGATGCTAGCAAGATGGATTCTGGGAAGTGGACGAACA
>NW_011477392.1:60666-63530 GCF_000754665.1 Bison bison bison | reverse complement strand
GAGGTAAGGGTGCTCATTGGAACAGACCGGGAAGATACCTTTTCAGGGTGGAGAGACTAAGACTATATTGGGTAGAAAGAGTATGTATAATTTTCATTCCAATCATTCATTCAATTTTTTTTTCTTTTAAGTAAAAGAGTAAACACCACGTTGGGAGTTAGCTGGAAAAAAAGAAAAACACAAGGGAAATAAGAATGTCCCAACTTATTCATTCACTTGTTTTTATTGAACACCAGTATGAGTCAGAGGGGCTTCCTAGGTGGTGCTATTGGTAAAGAACCCACCTACCAAGCAGGAGACATAAGAGAGGCAGGTTTGATCCCTGGGTCAGGAAGATCCCCTGGAGCAGGGCATGGCAATCCTCTCCAGTATTCTTGCCTGGAGAATCCCATGGACAGAGGAGCCTGGGGGGGTGGCTACAGTCCACAGGTCACAAAGAGTTGGACACAATGAAGCGACTGAGACGTACACATGAGTCAGACACTTAACCAAGTGCTACTGATAAAAGTGTGAAAATGAAAGGTACAGACCTTGTCCCTTACACTTATCTGAGTGATTTTTAATCGGAAGAGGATAATGAATTAGATTTAACCTGTGTAAAAACAGCTTGAAGAAACAGAACAAATTTCTGTACAAGCATATTTTTTTCATATTTAAAGAGGAGATTCAATATTTCTTACTAGTTGGGAAGCAATCAGATTTATTGTATGGTGAGCTCTCTGGGCCTGGATGCCCCTCTAGCAAAGACACAGGGGCCTCTTGTTAGAAGATGTGGAAGAAAGCTCCAAGTATCTGCAGTTATCTCCAAGTAACTGCTATCAGTTGAATTAAATGGCTTCAAAAGTTTGCTCTTTTATAAACTAGAAAATGTAGCATGTTTCTTCTTTAGCACAGCATGGAGAAAAAGAGCATCTATTTGCAAAATGTTTTGGACTTAACCTGAAAACCCCAAATATAAATTTTTCATCATCTTACTATTGAAAACATTATCTTTACAGGCTAATTCTCCATCTCAGAATTGATCTTCAGCATTGAAACTGAAGAACATGAGATGAATGAGACCAAATTCATGACAATGGGATTTATACCATTTCCTCAGATACAGAGAATTCTATTTTCACTCTTACTTATTACCTACATTGTCGGTGTCAAGGACAACCTGCTCACTATGGTACTAAATCTGTGGCCAGACTTTGGACTTCACAATGTATTTCTTCCTGGCCTCTTATCCTTGATAGATGCCTGCCATTCTTTTTCCATAATCCCTAAAATACTAGCTGATTTGCTCTCTGATTCAAAAGCTGTCTCCTTCAGGGGCTACATGGTACAACTCTTTTTTGAACATTTATTTCTTGGCAGCTTCAGAGACTGCCCTCCTTGCCGTTGTGCCTGTGACCACTACATGGCCATCACCATGTGCCCATTGTGGACTACCGCACATGCAGCCTCCTGGTGGTGATGTGTCAGTCAGGGGGTCTGCTCCACTTAGTTGGACAGATCCTAGTCAATCTCTGACTCCTACTCCATGGCCCCAACCTCATGGATCATTTCATGTGTGACATTTCCCCTGATACAATGTTCCTGCACTGACATTTTCCTCTTGGTTGCTCCAATGGAGGGGTAACTCCTGTCATCATTTGTAATGTAGGTGGTATCCTATATGGTCACCCTGGACTCCTTGAAGACTCAGAGTTCTACAGGAAGGAGAAAATCCCTGTCTTACCTGTAGCTCCCACACCACAATTGGCATCTTGTTCTCTGTGCCTTGTAGGAGCTGAAACAGGAGCTACTTTTCCATGGACAAAGCCTTAACAGTATTCTATACTCTTTTATTCCCAGATTAAACCCTGTATCTACATGGTAAGGAATACAGAGTACAAAAAATACCATTAGAATATTATTAAACCAACGTAAAATTTCAGATTAGAAATGATCTAACATGAAGGTTTTAATTCTTTAGTGATCTTTACATTTTAAATTTTATTACTAGAAGGTTTTTCCCATTCCTCTCACCTGACACTAATAGCATCTCTGCAAGGTAGGTGTTATTGTGATTATTCCCATACTTCTCATCCAACACTAACAGTATCTCTGCAAGGTCAGATTATTGTGACTATTCTTATTTCACAGATGAAGAACAGTAAAGTTCAAAAAAGGTAAACAGTTCACCCAGTGTCAAAGACAGAAATCATTTTTGTACCCCCATTCTCCTAAATTCAAATTTGATTGTTTTTCAAGTATTTCACAGGATTTAAAAACAGTCAGCGTCTCATTATAATCTCTCTTGCTTCTTAGTAATTAATTTGTTTTCCTTTCTAATTACAAAGATGCATAAGCTTTCTGTGTGTATATATAGTTGGTACCCAGGAATTTGTGTGATTTACCGGTATCTATGATGATGTGGAATGTAAAATAGAAAAAAAAAATACTTCTCATTACTCTCTTGACACACATCTGATATACCTAATATTAAAAATTATATTGGGCTTATTGTTTTGCTAGGTTCAATTTGTCAGCTATTATAAGTTAGTTGCACTCTATGTAAGGAGTACATCAAGGCTGTATATTGTCACCCTGCTTATTTAACTTATATGCAGAGTACATCATGAGAAATGCTGGGCTGGAAGAAGCACAAGCTGGAATCAAGATTGCCAGGAGAAATACCAATATGCAGATGACACCACCCTTATTGCAGAAACTGAAGACGAACTAAAAAGCCTTTTGATGAAAGTGAAAGAGAAGAGTGAAAAAGTTGGCTTAAAGCTCAACATTCAGAAAACTAAGATCATGGCATCTGGTCCCACCACTTCATGGGAAATAGATGGGGAAACTGTGGAAACAGTGTCAGACTTTCTTTTTTTGGG
>NW_011477392.1:60128-60267 GCF_000754665.1 Bison bison bison | reverse complement strand
TAAAAAACAAAACAAACAACAACAAAAAAACGATGATTACTCCTTGGAAGAAAAGTTATGACCAACCTAGATAGCATATTGAAAAGCAGAAACATTACTTTGTCCGTAATGTCTTAGTCCATAGACTAGGTCCGTCTAG
>NW_011477392.1:51539-59427 GCF_000754665.1 Bison bison bison | reverse complement strand
TGAAACTCCAATACTTTGGCCACCTCATGCGAAGAGTTGACTTATTGGAAAAGACTCTGATGCTGGGAGGGATTGGGGGCAGGAGGAGAAGGGGATAACAGAGGATGAGATGGCTGGATGGTATCACTGACTCAATGGATGTGAGTCTGAGTGAACTCCGGAAGTTTGTGATTGACAGGGAGGCCTGGCATGCTGCAATTCATGGGGTGGCAAAGAGTTGGACACGACTGAGCGACTGAACTGAACTGAACTGAAACTGATGTAAAACTTTTAAAGTGTTTTCAAATAATTACAACTTTAAAATTTAGTGTTCTTATTTTATAGAAAAAAATGAAAAATTAGAAAGACAATTAGATCATAGAATATGTAAGTCAGCTATCAGCCCAAATATTTGTACTCTACATCCTGTGATGTTTACACTAAGCAGAACTCCTTAGGACTGGTATTTGATTATGGTTTGGCATTTTAAAATATTTTTGTTTATATACCATAGAAGCAATACCCTATAAGGTTAACAATTATTAGTAGCAAGTAAAGGCAGGTGTTTTTCAAAAGCACACAGCAAAACATATTCATATAGCACTTCACCATTAGAAAGTTAGCTTTACACTCGGTTCCCTGAATCTGGAATCCTCTTTTGAAAACTGCTTTAGGAAATTATTTGTATGGGATATATAAAAAGAAAACAGGAATCATTACTACACAGTTGACTAAAGACTGCATTTCTCAGCTAAACAAATACCTAACTTATAAGACTTTGTAATGAATGAATTCTGGAAGTTTTCAGAAATGAAGTTGGCTACCAAAATGCAGAGTGTTTGTATGTCATTGGTGTATTTATAGTTTCCTCTTTTGACAGAAGATGCAGCCTCCTGCAACATGTTCCCTTGGTATCTCTAATTTTCTTGAAGAGATCTCTAGTCTTTCCCATTCTATTGTTTTCCTCTATTCTTTGCATTGATCACTGAGGAAGGCTTTCTTATCTCTCCTTGCTATTCTTTGGAATTCTGTATTCAAATGGGTATATCTTTCCTTTTCCCCTTTGCTTTTAATTTCCCTTCTTTTCACAGCTATTTGTAAGTCCTCCTCAGATGGCCATTTTGCTTTTTTGCATTCCTTTTTTTGGGGGATGGTCTTGATTCCTGTCTCCTGTACAATGTCACACATCTCCATCCATAGTTCATCAGGCACTTTGTCTATCAGATTTGGTCCCTTAAATCTGTTTCTCACTTCCACTGTACATTCCTAAGGGATTTGATTTAGGTCATAACCTGAATGGTCTATTGGTTTTCTCCACTTTCTTCAATTTCAGTCTGAATTTGGCAATAAGGAGTTCATGATCTGAGCCACAGTCAGCTCCCAGTCTTGTTTTTGCTGACTGTATAGAGGTTCTCCACCTTTAGCTGCAAAGAATATAATCAATCTGATTTCGGTGTTGACCATCTGGTGATGTTCATGTGTAGAGTCTTCTCTTGTGTTGTTGGAAGAGGGTTCTTGCTATGACCAGTGCGTTCTCTTGGCAGAACTTTTTAGCCTTTGCCCTGCTTCATTCTGTACTCCAAGGCCAAATTTGCCTGTTATTCCAGGTGTTTCTTAACTTCATACTTTTGCTCATGGGATTTTTCCAGGCAAGAATACTGAAGTGGGTTGCCATTCCCTTCTCCAAGGGACCTTCTCGATTCAGGGACTGAACCTGAGTCTTTCACATTGGCAAAATATTCTTTTACCACTGAGTCACCAGGGAAGCACCCGTATTAAGTTCACATGTTATCAAATATCTAAATTAACAAGTGCACAACTTTTTTCCCCTCTTGTCATTGGGTTTTATCTTCATGTAGACTCAGGAGGACCTCAAAATTAAAGATGAATTCTATAAAAAGTTCTCTGATGTTCAGTTAACTTACATAAAATAATTAGGCTTTTGACAAGGTCTAATAATGATGGAGAAACCCTCTTGAGGCCCTATTAGCCACAGCTAAGAAGCTTTACAGAATCTGCAAGCATATAGGGTGGTACTTGCAATGCTTATGCAAATGTCCCCTTTATAAATCAACAGAGACCCTTATTGTGACTCAGCTAGCTGGCACTTTTAAATCTTATCATTTTATTTCATTCATTGTGAACTAACAGCTGCCTGGGTCCCATAGGACTATGGACCTATGTCAGACATGTTCATAGTTGAGAATTTATTTTCAGGAAATGATATAATCATAGACTTTCAGGTTTAAATGGATCTTAAAAATATTATCAATCATCATCCTCATCTGTTATTTAGATCCATATATACATCAAGAGAGACAGACTCAAGTGTAATCCTACTAATTTAGAAGTAAAGCTCTTTTGTACTCTTTTTAATTGGTATAATTTTAAATTAGGATTCTACAAAATTAGAATTAAATTCGTCATAATAATTACAAAGTTAAAATTTGCATATATAATATTCTCCTCATTAGAGAATGTACCTATGATATTGTATAATTAAAAAAAAAATCACTACTAGAACCTTCACATTAATCAGGAAACACACTAAATGTTAATCACCCATTTCTCCAATGTTGAACATTCCCTGTCATTTCTAAAATTTCCACTTAATAATTGTGTTGGACATAGTTTTAAATGATGATTTTTCTCTTTTAAAAATATTCTCCATTAGCATTTATTCTTAGAAAGAATACCGTGGAACCAAAGATGAATGAAGCAGTAATACCTATTTCTTCATATTAACTATCTAAAACACACTTATAATTATTTCTAATTATTATTTTATAGCCACTATACCAGTTTCTGGTCTGTTAGGGGAATCCCACATCAGAATCAGAGAATGAAATGAAGCTGCTTCACTTTGTTTCCTAATAAGTCCAAAACTTTCATTTTGGATAACAGGTAATAAAGGTCTTTATCCATTTATTTGGGAAAGGAAGTACTGCTTGCAGAATACATTTTATGGTACCTTTATTTTATTTTTTCTTTGGGAACATTATGCCCTCAGATTTCTCATTCTATTAGTAATGTGGTGTCTTGTAAACAGGAATGATGGATTATGGATGCTGCGAGAAGATGGAGAAGGACACGGGGACTGGTGTGCCAGAAAGGGAAAGGATTGGGAAGCTCATTCCTACCATGGATGGATGTTCTGCTGCTGTTTGGTAATGAGGTTTCAGGAAGTAAAGACACTGATAGGAGAGACTTTTATGACTCTGTGTGAACAGAGATACATTAATATACATCACAAGTGTCCAATAAGTATGTGTTGAATAAGTGAACTTGTAGTAGCTATTTATAACAATAGATTATATATATGTGTGTGTGTTTGTGTTGTTGCTGCTGCTACTAAGTCACTTCAGTCGTGCCCGACTCTGTGCGACCCCAGAGACAGCAGCCCACCAGGCTCCCCCGTTCCTGGGATTCTCCAGGCAAGAACACTGGAGTGGGTTGCCATTTCCTTCTCCAATGCATGAAAGTGAAAAGTGAAAGTGAAGTCACTCAGTCGTGTCCGACTTTTAGTGACCCCATGGACTGCAGCCTACCAGGCCCCTCCACCCATGGGATTTTCCAGGCAAGAGTACTGGAGTGGGGTGCCATTGCCTTCTCCGTGTTTGTGTTAGGCTATGTAAATTTGGGTATATGTTGTACAGTAAATTATCTATCTCTATCTTACCTTAAAGATTATTTCCTTCTGTTCTCTACATTAAATTTTTAATAACAATTAGACATGTACTTTAATATAGCAGTTCAACATTTTGTTTATAGTGATTATCATAATAAAAAGTGACAGCATCAGAATATTTTGTATATATCCACATGCTTGAACCATTATTTTTAGCTATGTAAATCTTTAATCTTTATTCTCCACATTAAATTTTTAATTTAAACTTTTGAAATAAGGATTTTTTGCTATAAAGATCCTCTTGTTCTGAAACACAAATGCAAGAAAATTTTTTTAATTCATATGTATAGAAGGTATACATTTACTGAATATGTCTATGTTTAATTATATGTGGAAGAGAATCTTGAAAAAAAATCAATTAAAATCCTTTAATTACTTTGAAAGTAAAACGACCCAATAACACACTATTTCCAAGAGGCAAATAATGTTTTCATATTTCCTCCATACCATGTGTTAGAAACTATAAAACGGGAGTGCAGCTTCCTTTCAAACATTTACTTCAGTTTCTCATTAAGCAGAAAGTGATGATAAACAGAGCAGGAGAAAAAGAACACTTGATTTTCTCCTATGTTTATGATCTCAGGATGCAGGCATATTTTACCCATGGCAAATGGAAACTTACCAAGCATTTACTCATCACCTTATAGGTTCAGACACTGCAGACATCATGCTAAGTACTATGTGTTCAGTCACCAGAGACACCAGTGACTTATACATATGCCCTAAACTACTGAATTATTATAGATATTTATTAATAGTGTCTTTCCTTCCACATATAGAGCTGAGGATTTAAGTGTAAATCAACATGCATCCGCCACAGGTGTACACGTGTTCCCCATCCTGAACCCTCCCTCCCAATACCATCCCTCTGGGTCATCCCAGTGCACCAGCCCCAAGCTTCCTATATCCTGAATCAAACCTGGACTGGCGATTCGTTTCTTATATGATATTATACATGATTTAATGCCATTCTCCCAAATCATCACACCCTTTCCTTCTCCCACAGAGTCCAAAAGACTGTTCTATACATCTGTGTCTCTTTTGCTGTCTCACATACAGGGTTGTCGTTATCATCTTTCTAAATTCCATATATATGCGTTGGTATACTGTATTGGTGTTTTTCTTTCTGGTTTACTTCACTCTGTATAATAGGGTCCAGTTTCATCCACCTCATTAGAAGTGTAAATTGTAATGGAGAAGGAAAAATTCTTACCCCTTTGAGGCAATTCTAAACTTATAAGGTTTAGTCACTAAGTTGTGTCTGACTCTTGTGACCCCATAGACTGTAGCCCACCAGGTTCTTCTGTCCATGGAATTTTCCAGGCAAGAATACTGGAGTAGGTTGCCATTTCCTTCTCCAAAATTTACAAGATATAGCTGAAATTGCAATTTTTAATCTCATAGACAAAAAGGAGGTCTCAAAAGCATGAGCTGTAAAGACGACTTTGAAGAGTCAAATGGAGTTGGAATCAGAATGAGACCTCAGATCTCATGTAGATAACCCAGTATTTTCTTAGTAAATTACACATCAAATATTACCCTATAGCTATTTTACAGGTGACTGACGCTATGTGTCTGAAAAGATGGAAAGCATCACAGAGAAAGTAAGAAAGATTTCAGACAAGCACAGAAGCAAAGTGCCAAGGACAAACTCAACAGTTACAGTGGCTGCAGTTGTTTGTTTTTTTTTCCCCCTCTAAGAAATTCAGGCTAAATTCTTTCATGATTAATAAGTATCATTCTTTATTCTTTGTAGGTAACCCAGTCCCCAGGAAGGTGTTACTTCTTAAATAGATGTCTCGATGCCTCCCAACAATGTGGCTGAATTTGTTCTCTTGGGACTCACACAGAATCCACACTTGCAGAGAATACTCTTCATTGTCTTTTTGTTCATTTTCCAATTTACCATGCTGGCCAATCTGTTAATTATCACTACCATCTCCCTCAGCCCCACACTTTCTGCTCTCATGTACTTCTTTCTCATGCACTTGTCCTTCATAGATACCTCCTTCAGCTCTATCCCCACCCCCAAACTGACAACTGACCTGCTGCACCAGAGGAGAACCATGTCCTGGGGTGGCAGCCTGACTCATTCTTTATGGAGCACTTTCTGGGAACATCAGAGATCATTGTCCTCATTGTCCTGACCTATGACTGCTCCGTGGCCATCTGCAAGCTTCTGCACTACACGACTATCATGTGACAGGGACTCTGTCAGCTCCTGGTGGTGGTGGCCTGAACCGGGGGGATCTTGCATGCCACTGTTCAGATTCTTTTCACCATGGACTTGACCTTCTGTGGCTCAAATCTTATTGATCACTTTATGTGTAATTTCTTCTCACTGTTAAAACTATCCTGCAGCCACACCTACATGCTTGGAATCATGGTGGCAGCTAACACAGCTAAAAATGCTTGCTCATATTTTTGCTGCTCCTCATCTTTTACATAGTCATCCTGAGCTCCCTGAAATCCCACGGCTCTGAAGGATGACACAAAGCCCTCTCTACCTGTGGCTCCTACTTTACAGTAGTGTGTTGGGGTCCTTTAATGGACCAGGACCTGGAGGTCCAGAGGTGACGATAAGAAAGTAAAAGAGAGAGAGAGAGGCTGATACTCCCTGGTTTACGCAGAAAACCAATAAAGCCCTTGACACAATACTTGCGTTTCTTACGAAGGCACCAGGCACCCTCTAGAGGGGGGTGAAGGCACAGGGCGCCTTCTCCAGACAGTCTTAGAAGCCCAGGCAGGAGAGTGAGCAAGATGGGTCTCTGGGGTCTAAAGAATCAACCAAGGAGACAGATAGAGACAGAAAGAAAGAAAGACACAGGGACCCAAGCTCTGATGGAGCAAAGGTGCTTTATTAGCAGTAATGTAGGCTTATATATCTTTAGTAAGATGATTACTCAGCTATTACACAGGATGAAATTTTATCAATAGCCACAATATGGATAGTCTAATACATACAAGGTCACTGACGCTGAAAAGAGTCACTGCATGTCACATCCCATGACCTCAGTCCTGAGAACTGCATGCAGCTTTACTCATTCTTGGAATAGGAACTGATAAGGAACAGAGAATCCTTGTGAAATATAAAACGGCGTCCAGGAATCCTCCTCTTAAATGTTCCCTGACAGTAGGTCAGAGTTTTAAGAACAAAAATATCAATTAAAAATGACATAACTATCTTTAAAGTAAAAGGACCCAGTAAATACCCTTTTCTTGAAGCAATTATTATTTCCACACTTAACCTTTAAAGTGTGTGAGAAATAATTAAACTGGAAAATTGTCTCCTTTATAGAGTTCATGTTTCTCATAGAGAGTAACAGTGAACAGAGCAGGAGAACAAAAACACTTAAATTCCTCCAAGTTTATGGCTTGGGAAAGCATTATGGCTTGGGAAAATGGCAATTCCCTAAGCATTTACTCATCCTGTCATAGGTTTCAGGCACTGCAGCAAGTGAGCAAACACATTTGAATAGTATGTTTTTGGGGGCCAGAGTGAGGTACTCCGCCCGTGGCAAAGGTCATGAGGAAGGAGGCTCGACATACGCAAAGACGGGATCGAGCCTCAGGAGTCCCCCTGGAACTCCTCGAGCATCTACCCCCATAACCAGAGCCTGCCTACTTTACTACTTTGTGCTCTCACCTACACCTCTGACTTTACAGGGGGCTGTCCCCCACCACATCTTTCGGGGAAGGAGTTAACCTAGAGCTCCAGTTAATAAAAACCCCTGGGTGTGACAAGAGTGTTTTAACCTACAAACTCCTCTGAAGGTTCTCTAGCCTGCCTGACAGGCTTGTCCAGCCACATGTGATTGCTCACAGCCTCCCAACCGTGAGAGGCACGAGATGCTTTAAACCTTCTAAAAACAGTTTCCTTAGAAAAGTTAGAAAACTATTGGTATAAGTATAATGGGCTGATTAGAAATTGTATTGGTGAATGGTTTTTCATTTGTTGAGTCAATGTTTGTTGCTAAGACTCCACATCCCCTGCCCTTATACACATTAATGAATATATAGAAGAAATAAGTATTAACCTTTGATATTAATCACGTTAGACCTTAGGCTAAGTAAATTCTTTCCTTAACTAAAACCCACTATACCATCATCATATAGGAATGTAACTTTATTTGGGTGGTGTCTGTTTTAAGAATAATCACCCCTGGAGAAATAAGTGTCCTGGTTGACTGACCACTGTCACAAGGAGAGGGTCATAAATTG
>NW_011477392.1:49050-51394 GCF_000754665.1 Bison bison bison | reverse complement strand
GTGTATAAAAACAGACTCTGGAAAATAAAGAATTGGGATCAGTTTCTCGAAATACTGGTCTCCCCATGTGGCTCTCTCTCCCACTCTGGCTGAGTCTCCATCTGGAGCGTGGAACCCACTATGCTTACTAATTATGCCTGGGCTTCTAAGATCCGACGAGGGAGGCCTCAGTGTCTCCTGTCCTTCAGGAGAACGGAAGGATGCCTGCGGCCTACGTAAGTGGTGCAAGCTTCTTGTCTTGAAGTTTTATTGGTCTCCCGCATAAACCAAGCTACTCAGCCTCTTTTCTCCACTGAATTTTCCTACTGAGCTATCCTCATCCTATTACTCTTTATATCTTTGATAAAATATTTAAATAAATAGGTCACCTACGCCGTCCCCGCTTCGAATACCCTGGATCAGCCGGGGCTGGATCCCGGCAGTATGTGTTCTGATAGGTCCCAGGGAGGGTGCACCACAATACATCTCAATGATTCATATACATTTCCCCAAACTGCCTGCTTATGGTAGAGATTTATGGTGATATCTTTGTTTGCCTAGGTAGAGTTCAGGGTTCAAATGAAAATTCTCATAGAAGAGGGAAAAACTCTTACCTGTTTGGGGCAATGCTCAGCTTACAAGATACATCTGAGAATTTCAATGTGTAACCACACATACACAGAGAAAGGCTCAGAAAACATGGGGTTCTGAGATTGCTTAGCAGTAACATGAAGTCAGAACCAGAGAGAGAATCTAAAATCCAGATCTCATATAGATAGATCAGTGTTTTCTAAGAGTATTACATGTGAACTATGAAAATTCTTCACGACCCAGATAATCACGATGATGCGATCACTGACCTAGAGCCAGACATCCAGGAATGTGAAGTCAAGTGGGCCTTAGAAAGCATCACTACGAACAAAGCTAGTGGAGGTGATGGAATTTCAGTTGAGCTATTCCAAATCCTGAAAGATGATGCTGTGAAAGTGCTGCACTCAATAGGCCAGCAAATTTGGAAAACTCAGCAGGACTAGAAAAGGTCAGTTTTCATTCCAATCCCAAAGAAAGGCAATGCCAAAGAATGCTCACACTACTGCACAATTGCACTCATCTCACACGCTAGTAAAGTAATGCTCAAAATTCTCCAAGACAGGCTTCAGCAATATATGAACCATGAACTTCCTGATGTTCAAGCTGGT
The DNA here is from genome assembly GCF_000754665.1 of Bison bison bison. Lineage (NCBI taxonomy): Eukaryota > Metazoa > Chordata > Mammalia > Artiodactyla > Bovidae > Bison > Bison bison. Next base: position 50,216 of record NW_011477392.1, on the reverse strand, counting down.
TTTAGAAAAGGCAGAGGAACCAGAGATCAAATTGCCAACATACGCTGGATCATAGAAAAAGCAAGAGAGTTTCAGACAAACATCTCTTTCTGCTTTATTGACTATGCCAAAGCCTTTGACTGTGTGGATCACAATAAACTGTGGAAATTCTGAAAAAGACGGGAATACCAGACCACCTGATCTGCCTCTTGGGAAATTTGTTTGCAGGTCAGGAAGCAACAGTTAGAACTGGACATGGAACAACAGACTGGTTCCAAATAGGAAAAGGAGAACGTCAAGGCTGTATATTGTCACCCTGCTTATTTACTTCTATGCAGAGTACCTCATGAGAAACGCTGGACTGGAAGAAACACAAGGTGGAATCAAGATTGCCAGAGAAATATCAATAACCTCAGATAGGCAGAGGACACCACCCTTATGGCAGAAAGTGAAGAGGAACTAAAAAGCCTCTTGATGAAGGTGAAAGTGGAAAGTGAAAAAGTTGGCTTAAAGCTCAACATTCAGAAAACGAAGATCATGGCATCCGGCCCCACCACTTCATGGGAAATAGATGGGGAAACAGTGGAAACAATGTCAGACTTTATTTTTCTGGGCTCCAAAATCACTGAATATGGTGACTGCAGCCATGGAATTAAAAGACACTTACTCCTTGGAAGGAAAGTTATGACCAAGCTAGATAGCATATTCAAAAGCAGAGACATTACTTTGCCAACAAAGGTTTGTCTAGTCAAGGCTATGATTTTTCCTGTGGTCATATAAGGATGTGAGAGTTGGACTGTGAAGAAGGCTAAGCGCCAAAGAATTGATTGATGCTTTTGAAGTGTGCTGTTGGAGAAAACTCTTGAGAGTCCCTTGGACTGCAAGGAGATCCAACCAGTCCATTCTGAAGATCAGCCCTGGGATTTCTTTGGAAGGAATGATGCTAAAGCTGAAACTCCAGTACTTTGGCCAACTTATGCGAAGAGTTGACTCATTGGAAAAGACTCTGATGCTGGGAGGGATTGGGGGCAGGAGGAGAAGGGGACGACAGAGGATGAGATGGCTGGATGGTATCACTGACTCGATGGATGTGAGTCTGAGTGAACTCCGGGAGTTGGTGATGGACAGGGAGGCCTGGCGTGCTGTGATTCATGGGGTCGCAAAGAGGCGGACACAACTAAGCGACT
>NW_011477392.1:40053-48950 GCF_000754665.1 Bison bison bison | reverse complement strand
TCTTGATTAAGGTGAAAGTGGAGAGTGAAAAAGTTGGCTTAGAGCTCAACATTCAGAAAACGAAGATCATGGCATCCGGCCCCACCACTTCATGGGAAATAGATGGGGAAACAGTGTCAGACTTTCTTTTTTTTTGGGTTCCAAAATCACTGCAGATGGTGACTGCAGCCATGAAATTAAAAGACGCTTACTCCTTGGAAGGAAAGTTATGACCAAACTAAATAGCATATTCAAAAGCAGAGACATTACTTTGCCAAAAATGGTCCATCTAGTCAAGGCTATGGTTTTTCCTGTGGTCATGTGAGTGCAGAAGAATTGATGCTTTTGAACTGTGGTGTTGGAGAAGACTCTTGAGAGTCCCTTGGACTGCAAGGAGATCCAACCGGTCCATTCTGAAGGAGATCAGCCCTGGGATTTCTTTGGAAGGAATGATGCTAAAGCTGAAACTCCAGTACTTTGGCCACCTCATGCGAAGAGTTGACTCATTGGAAAAGACCTTGATGCTGGGAGGGGTTGGTGGCAAGAGGAGAAGGGGACGACAGAGGATGAGATGGCTGGATGGTATCACTGACTCGATGGATGTGAGTCTGAGTGAACTCCGGGAGTTGGTGATGGACAGGGAGGCCTGGTGTGCTGCAATTCATGGAGTCGCAGAGTCGGATATGACTGAGCGACTGAACTGAACTGAACTGATTGCTCTATATGTGCTTTACTGGTGATGGGTATTAGATGTCTGAAAAGATGAAAAGCATCTTGGAAAAAATAATGAGAGTATTGAAAAAATTACTGGTGCAAAAGTGCAAAGGACAGGTTCCAGTCACTGTGACTGCTTCAGTTTTGTTCTAAGAAGTTCAAGCTATAATCCTTTCATGATTCATAGTCAGCATTCTGTACTCTCTGTAGGTAATTCAGTCCCCAGGAAGGTGTTACTTACTGGATGGAGCTCATCATGTCTCCCGACAATGTGACCAAATTCATTCTCTTGGTACTTACACAGAATCCACATTTGCAGAAAATACTCTTCATTGTGTTTTTGTTGATTTTCCTGTTCACTGTGCTCGCCAACCTGCTCATTGTCATCACCAGAGGAGAACTATTTCTTGTGATGACTGTCTGACTCAGCTCTTTTTAGAACACCACCTGGCAGTATCAGAGGTCATTGTCCTCACTGTCATGGCCTATGACTGCTACGTGGCCATCTGCAAGCCTCTGCACTATAGGACCATCATGCGATGGGGGCTCTGCCAGCTCCTGGTAGTGGTGGCCTAGTCTGGGGGGATTCTGCATGCCAGTGTGTAGATTCTCTTTATGGCTGATGTGACCTTCTGTGGTTACAATGTCATTGACCATTCCAGATGTGATTTTTTTTTTTTTCACTATTGAAACTTGCCTGTAGTGACACCTACATGCTGGGAATGGTGGTGGCAACTAACAGTGGAGGCATGTGTTTATTCATTTTTTCCTGCTCCTTATCTCCTACATCATTATCCTGAGCTCCCTGAAATCCCATGGCTCTGAAGGACGGGGCAAGGCCCTCTCTATGTGTGGCTCCCAATTTACAGTAGTGGCGCTCTATTTTGGTTCTTGTATATTCACCTACATGCGTCCTGTGGCCACGTACCCTGTGGACCAGTGGGTGACTATGTTCTTTGCAATCCTCACTCCCATATTAAATCCTATGATTTACAGAGGTAAATGATAGAGGTAAAAAAAAATGCCATGATGAGTTTGTTCAAGAGGAGAGTAAATTAGGCTATACACAATGACAAGAGGCTTCCCTGATAGCTCAGTTGGTAAAGAATCTTCCTGCAATGGAGGATACCAGGGTTCGATTCCTGCTTTGGGAAGATCCTCTGGAGAAGGAAATGCAACCCGCTCCAGTATCCTCGCCTGGGGAATCTCATCGACAGAGGACCCTGGCAGGCTATAGTCCATGGGATCGCAGGAGTCGGACATGCCCTTGTGACTAAACCACCACCAATGCCAATAAAATGATGATTTATATGCATAGGGAAGATTACACCTGTTGTAAAATGTGGGAAAAAAAGAAAAACACTAAAAAAGAAAAGAAAAGAAATTTGGTAGATCAATGATAGAGGGACAAAAGACCAGAAAGTAACATTTGTTGAGTACTTAATACTTGTCAGGTACTTATTTGGCTTTTTGAGCAATTAACATACTTTGCTAAGACTTCAGTGTTCATGTTCATAGATTCAGAATAGGTAATGAAAGCAGCCATAAGCCCTTAGTTTGATGATTGTAGAGTATGTTTTTCTCCAGACTCTTACTGCTACTTTACTAAATCTTTGTATACATTACTTGGAGGAAATTGGAAGAATTTTAAATCTTTGTGAGTAACTTAAAACTCCTCAATCATATTGTAAGCATGCCTCCAAAATATGACAATAGTGAATACTGGGAATCAGGCTTCATAATTGTGTAACTTTCTTTAATATGCAAGAAATTAAATTATTTGAAATAAATGAAACTTTTATTTCAATTCTGGTTTTATCACTTAAAATGTTTGACCTTCAGGAAATTAATGAGATGTTCTAAGCCTTAGGGGACTTTCCATGTAGTTCAGTTGGTAAAGAATCTGCCTGCAGAGGAGGAGACCTGGGTTCCATCCCTGGGTCAGAAAGATCCCCTGGAAAATTAGAGGGCAACCCACTTCAGAATCCTTGCATGGAAAATCCCATGGACAAAGGAATCTGGTGGACTGCAGTCCATGGGGTTGCAAAAGTTAAAAAAAAAAAAAAACAACAAAGAGTTGGGCACGACTGAGCGACTAACACTTCACTTCACTTCTAAGACTTAGATTCTTAAAATTAAACATGGAACCTGTTCTTTAGAATATAAAGGTTAAAAGAGATACATCAAACTGTGATTACATGATTGAAATCCAGGTGACACTAGTAGATTAAAAAAAAAAAAACAAAAACAAAACAAAAAACCTGCCAATGCAAGAGATGTAAGAAATGTGGGTTTGATCCCTGGATAGGAAAACTCCCCTGAAAGAGGGTGTCATGACCCACTCAGTATTCTTGCCTGGGGAATTCCATGGACAGATGAGCCTGGCAGGCTACCATCCATAGAGTTGCAAAGAGTGGGAAACAACAGAAGTGACTTAACATGTGGGAGTTTGGAGCAGTGGAGCAATATAATCAGAACAACATTAAAGAGAACCGTTGGGCTGCTTCAAGAAAAAAGATTTTTAGAAGTCAGAATACTAGTAGACATACCTGGCCTACCAGTAGTAGTAGACAATACTAGCAGACATACCATGGCTGCTTCCATGGCCATGAAGAAGATGGGGTAGAGAATCATCAAGTTTGTGATACATTTAAAAAGTAGAGACAGATGGATTTGCTAAAGGTTTGAATAAGTCATAGGAGATCAATAGGGGAGTGAAAAGATGGTGAAATTTATTGTCTGAGAAATAACATTAAAGGTGGTACCATTTAATGAGCTAAGGTACAACTTTTGTATTGTGAAAAATTTTAAACTTTGTATTATACATACTAAATTGGTATTCCAGTATAGATGTCCAAAACTTAAGATATTACATACCAAAATTTGAAAATAAGTGTAGAGGTTGAAGCTGGAGATATAACATTGGATGGCATTAGTATTTATAGGTCAGGAAATGGGAACATCCAGTAAAGACCCTAAGGAAGACTCAGTGAGTTCCAAGACAACCAAAGACAGTGACCTAGTCACAGCTTGATCTACTCATGCTAAATGTATAAATTTTTTGAAGTGTATTTCAATAATTACACTTTTGTGACTTTGTAGATGGTGCACATTTCTGTGAAATTCTATTGCCTTCTTTATTCATTCTATCAAACAGTTTCAGTTGAGACTCCTTTAAATAACTCAACTAAGCAATGCTTTTTCTGAGAAGACTTCTCTGATTCCCATTTGTAGAATATACTTCTACACAGTTCGGATGATATACTCCTACACCAGGCTTCCCTGGTGGCTCAGACAGTAAAGAATTTGCCTGCAATGTGGGAGACCAGGGTTTGATCCCTGTGTCAAAACCTGGGAAGATCCCCTGGAGAAGGGAATGGGGACCAACTCAAGTATTCTCACCTGGAGAATTCCATGGACAGAGGAATTCCATGGTAGGCTACAGTTCATGGGGTCGCAAAGAGTCAGACAAGACGAAGCAACTAACATTTTCACTATAATATTACCCTTAGTATTTTTAAAATATTATTAAAATAACACTTTTTAATTTGATCTGCAATTTTTTGAGGCATTGTATCACTCGAGGCAAGGAAGTAGGACTTTTATAACTTGGCCATCACAATATCTGCACCAAATTGGACACAAATTGATACATCATGGATGAAGAACAAACTGAAATCAAGATGGCTGGGAGAAATACCAATAACCTCAGATATGCAGATGACACCACCCTTATGGCAGAAAGTGAAGAAGAACTAAGACTCTTGATGAAATTGAAAGAGGAGAGTGAAAAAGTTGGCTTAAAACTCCACATTCAGAAAACTAAGATCATGGCATCCAGTCCCATCACTTCAGGGCAAATTGATGGGGAAACAGTGACAGACTTTATTTTTTGGGGCTCCAAAATCACTGCAGATGGTGACTGCAGTCATGAAATTAAAAAACACTTACTCCTTGGAAGGAAAGTTATGACCAACCTAGATAGCATATTGAAAAGCAGAGATATTACTTTGCCATCAAAGGTTCGTCTAGTCAAAGCTATGGTTTTTCCAGTAGTCGTGTAAGGATGTGAGAGTTGGACTGTGAAGAAAGCTGAGCACCAAAGAACTGATGCATTTGAAGTGTGGTGTTGGAGAAGACTCTTGAGAGTCCCTTGGACTGCAAGGAGATACAACAAGTCCATCCTACAGGAGACCAGTCCTGGGTGTTCATTGGAAGGACTGATGCTGAGGCTGAAACTCGAATACTTTGGCTACCTCATGCAAAGAGTTGACTCATTGGAAAAGACCCTGATGCTGGGAGGGATTGGGGACAGGAGGAGAAGGGGACGACAGAGGATGACATGGCTGGATGGCATAGTGACTCGATGGATATGAGTTTGAAGAAGCTCTGGGAGTTGGTGATGGACAGGGAGGCCTGGCATGCTGCAATTCATGGGGTCGCAAAGAGTCGGACACGACTGAACAACTTCACTTTCACTTTCAGAGTTTAAACTGAGTTGTTTGTTGTGTAATCTTCAGTTCAGGGCTTAAAGAAAAAACTGTTTTATGTGACTGAGGAGTGCAGGGGCGAGGGGGGAAGTTTGTGCTTTCCTCCTCCTTGAGAATTACAGACTCCTATCTCTCCCTCCAGAACCCCAACCCCTCTCTCCTTGGAAGCCCCTGGACTTCTTATCAACATGCCTGGGAATTGACTGTCTCAGAACCACATATCCTGATTTTTATTCCTGTTTCATGCAGATGGCTTATATTATCTCAAACAGAATGCTATTTACCAAATAATACCAAGCATTTGGATTTATCAGAATTTATGTAATTTTTCCTCCATTTTTAAATGTTGCTGTAAACTCAAATTCTTTGTCCCTTTCCAAATCATAAGTTAAATCCTTTCTAATGTAGTGGTGTTTGGAGGGGGGCCTTTGGTAAGTAATCAGGTTATGAAGATGGTGCCCTTATAAATGGGATTGATGCCTTTACAAAGAAACCTCGAGAGCTCATGTACCCTTCTGCCATGTGAGGACACAAGAAAAAGATGAGCATATGTAAACTAGAGAGGGGCCCTCACCAGATATGGACTCTATCAGCTCCTTGATCTTGGATGCCCAAGCCTCCAGAACTGAGATAAAATAAATGTGCATTATTTAATCCACCTAGTATTTGGTATTCTATAAAAGCAGCCCAAGTATACCAAGACAGAAATTTAGTGAATTTTCAAATTTCTGTAGTTATTTCAAGTGATGAGATGAGTATCTTTGTTAATTGTCTATGTTCATTGATCTATAAGCTCCCTGAAGTCAGGAAAGTTACTTAATTGTCTTTGTATTCCCTGTTCCTTGCACAGTGTATGGGACATAGAATCCACTCTATAAACTTTGTCAGTTATTTGACTTCTTGATCTATTGAAGTGAGCCTATTTACTGATAAGTTTTGATAAACTTTCTACATTAAATATGTATGCATATATATTATTTTACATATTTACTTTTATTTGAAATTTGCTACAAATATTTACTTGTGTTTTTATGTTATAGTTATGAGTGTTTTAAAATAAATGTTACTTTAATATTTTTTGCTTTGATATTTCTATTACCATATCACTTTTGGAACATTCCATTTCCTTCAAGTGATTTCATACACTAACCACTTTAAAAAAAAATAACTTTTAAAAACACTTTATGAAAGTGAAAGTCATGTCTGATTCTTTGTGACCCCATGGAATGTAGTCCATGGAATTCTCCAGGCCAGCATACTGGAGTGGGTAGCTGTTCCCTTCTCCAGCAGATCTTCCCAACCCAGGAACTGAACTCAGATTTCTCCCGCATTGCAGGCAAATTCTTTACCCTCTGAGCCATCAGGGAAGTCCAAAAACACTTTATATTTTAATCCATCTAAAATTTATTTTCATTTGTCATGGGCAAAGATGTAAGTCTATTTTCCCTAAGGAGGTAAAATAGTCTGTCAACATAATGATTCATTTCATATAGCTTGAAGAGTTTCTATTTAGTATGTCATGTTTTACACCATCTAAGATGTTCAGTTCTGGAGTACTTTCTCCTCTTCTCCATCTCCTCTCCCACATTTCCCTTACCCTCTAAACTTTAGGGTCATTTTGTAAAGTTTGAAAACTTTCCATAAAAAGATATTTAGCATATCATTGCTAAATATGGTTAGGCTTTCCCTTCTCCAGGGGATCTTCCTGACCCAGGAATTGAACTGGGGTAACCCTGCATTGCAGACAGATTCTTTACAAACTGAGCTATTCTTTACCACCTGAAAGTCCAGCATGTCAGAGCATAACAATTATTTTGAAGAAACTGGAATGTTTTAGTATTTTGTTTTCCTATCTAGAATAAATACATATTGTAATCATCTTCTAAAAGTGAAGACAAGTCTTGCTTTTTGGCTTCCTTTATGAAAAAGAGAATTTTTTAATATACATTTGATTCATGTTTTCAATCAACTGGTCAGAAAGGTATTAGTGTCTTTTGCTGGCCTGAACTAAAACACAGTTCTCAAAGCCATGAGCATATGTCTATATCCAAACATTCATTGGTCTGTATTCAGCAATACACAACTAGGTATGCTGCCACACACTCAGATCTGTATCCATCCTCATGTGATTGTGACTACTGGTAAATACATATTCAATATTATATAGGTCTGTATTGAATCACATGTATGCATCTATTTTCAAAAGCAATCAGGTCTGTATAAAACAACACATTGATCAGTACTTAATTACCAATAAGGATACATTTGTTTATGTATATGTTTTTGTTATGATCACACACAGGCTTGTATCTTTCCATTCACTGCTCTGTATCTGATCACATAAATTTAGGCAGAACATGGCTAAACAATTCTTCTGCTCCAAGTGTCATGAATCATGGTCATTCTTTGGTAATCATCATATTGCTTTTAAGGACTGTCCAAGATGGCTGCACCTACATGAATGGTGCCTTGGTAGGGATGGCTGAAAGAAGGGGCCCTCTCTCTTTCCTTTTCTGTGTAGATACAGGGCTATGTAGACAGTGTCTAACAAGTGAGGTTGCCAAGTTGTAAAAAAGTCATCTCAGGACTCTCAGAGGGTGAAGGTAAAAACTTTCATGTTAGTTAAGTCTCATCTCATCATATTGGCCTGAAGTCCCAGATCTCAAGTTCTAAATCCAGACTGCTTCCACATATTGAAGGAAACAATCAACAAAATGAAAAGGCAATCTGAAGAATTAGAGAAAATATTTGCAAATCACATATTCATAAGGAGTTAATATCTAAAATATATAAGGAATTTCTACAGCTAAATGACTTAAAAACAAATAACCTGATTTAAAAATGGGAAAGGAACTGAATAGATATTTTTCCCATGAAAATATAGGAATGGCCACAGGAACATGAGAAGGTGCTCGACATCACTAATCATCAGAGAAATGCAATTCATAACAAAAAGAGATTGCCTTTCATCTGTTAAGATGGCCATATGAGATCTATATGAGACAAAAAGTTTTGGTGAAGATGTAGAGAAAAATGGATCTATACTATTAATGGGAATATATTTTTTTTTCCAGTCACTACAGTGAACATTACGGAGGTTTCTCAAGCAATTAAAAACAAAAACAAAAAAAAATTGTATTATGCAATTCTGCTTTGTATATATATTAAAAAATATGAAATCAGGAATCTGAAGTGTCATCTCTACCCCCATGCTCATTGCAGCATTATTCACATAGCTAAGATCTGGAAACAACCAAATGTGCATCGATAGATGAATGGATAAAAGAAATACGAAATATATGTGTGTGTGTGTGTGTGTGTGTGTATGTGTATAATGGACTTTCATTCAGCAATATAAAAGAAGGGAATCCTGAAATTTGTGAAAACATAAAGGAACTTAAACGGAACTATGCTAAATGAAATAAACAGAAATAGAAAGACAAATACTCTATGATCCCACTTATCAGTTCAGTTCAGTCGCTCAGTCGTGTCCAACTCTTTGTGACCCACGAATTGCACCATGCGAAACCTCCCTGTCCATCACCAACTCCCGGAGTTCACACAAACTCATGTCCATCAAATCGGTGATGCCATCCAGCTATCTCATCCCCTGTCGTCCCCTTCTCCTCCTGACCCCAGTCCCTCCCAGCATCAGAGTCTTTTCCAATGAGTCAACTCTTCACATGAGGTGGCCAAAGTATTGGAGTTTCAGCT
>NW_011477392.1:39755-39953 GCF_000754665.1 Bison bison bison | reverse complement strand
TAGGTTGGTCATAACTTTCCTTCCAAGGAGTAAGCATCTTTTAATTTCATGGCTGCAATCACCATCTGCAGTGACTTTGGAGCCAAAAAAAGATAAAGTCTGACACTGTTTCCCCATCTACTTGCCATAAAGTGATGGGACCAGATGCCATGATCTTAGTTTTCTGAATGTTGAGGTTTAAGCCAACTTTTTCACTCT
>NW_011477392.1:39460-39655 GCF_000754665.1 Bison bison bison | reverse complement strand
AATGAGTCAACTCTTCACATGAGGTGGCCAAAGTATTGGAGTTTCAGCTTTAGCATCGTTCCTTCCAAAAAACACCCACGACTGATCTTTAGAATGGACTGGTTGGATCTCCTTGCAGTCAAAGGGCTCAAGAGTCTTCTCCAACACCACAGTTCAAAAGCATCAATTCTTTGGCACTCAGCTTGCTTTATAGTC
>NW_011477392.1:37122-39282 GCF_000754665.1 Bison bison bison | reverse complement strand
CATGATGTACTCTGCATATAAATTAAAGAAGCAGGGTGACAATATACAGCCTTGACATACTCCTTTTCCTATTTGGAACCAGTCTGTTGTTCCATGTCCAGTTCTAACTGTTGCTTCCTGACCTGCGTACAGGTTTCTCAAGAGGCAGGTCAGGTGGTCTGGTATTCCCATCTCTTTCAGAATTTTCATTAGATCATATCAGATCAGTCAGTCAATCGTGTCCACACAGTCAAAGGTTTTGGCATAGTCAATAAAGCAGAAATAGATGTTTTTCTGGAACTCTTAGAATGTTATTAAACAGGAGTGCAATTTCAGATGAGAAATGATCCAATATTAAGATTTCATTTCTATCATGATCTCTATATTTTCATATTTGGTTATCTGAGAGCCCTTTCCATACCTCTCACCTGACACTAACAGCAGCTCTGGAAAGTAGGCATTATTATGTTTATTCCCGTTTCACAGATGTAGAACAAGATTCAAAATAGTTCAATATCTACCCAATCTAATAGACACATCTGTTACTCATTTCTTCAATCTTCTAACTCCAAATCTGATACTGATTCAAACATTTCAAAGAATATCAAAAAAAGACAGCATTCATCAGAACCTCTCTTTTTTTTTTACTAATTGAATTTTTTTTTTGGTTAAAATTACACAATTATATAGTGTGTTTTATGTACATAAGCATTCAGTTCTAATAAAACTGTGTGACCTACTAATGTCTATAATGATAAGGAATATAAAACAGAAAGAAGATGCTTGTCAGTAACCTCTGGGTACATACCTGATATATCTAATATGTAAAATTATATTGAATTTCTTGTTTTGTTAAATAAAAGCTATTAATGATTATAAAAGTTAATTATACTATTTTTAACTTATGTGTTCTCAAATTGTCACAAAATATAATAAAGTTAAGATGCAGTACTCTAATTTTACAGAAAAATGAAGGATCAGAAAGGAGAAATAATTGGATGACAGAACATGTAAGTCAATTTTGAGCTCCAATACTCTTGTTCTACAACCTGTGATTTTTCCTTATATCTAATTTCTTGAGGTTAGTCTTTGATTATGATTTGCTATATAATTTCTTGTTTACATACCATACAGAATGACATTCCATTAGTTTAACTATTATTAGTAGAAATTAAATGCAAGTGATTTTCAAAAGCACACAGTAAAATGTATCCATAAAGCAATTTCAGCATTAGAATTTGAAAACTGCAATAGGAGATTATAAGAAACATAAAAAAAAAAGAAAAGAGAAGAAACACGATACATTATTCCACAGTTAAAGAAAGTACTTAGCTGAACAATTTGCCTAACTTACAAGACTTTGTTGAGGATTAATTTTTACTCTTTTTAAAATGGTGTGTTACCAAAATAAAAATGTGTATATAAGCCATAAATGTGTTTATAGTTTCTTCTTTTGACAGAGGCATCCGGTCTCCCACTTCATGGGTACCATATGTTCTATTGAAAAAATCAATAGACTCAATGCTGTAACAATATTTAGCAAGCATTTTTTTTTGTTAGGAAAACATTATATTGAGGAAGAAAACTAGTTTCAGAATCAGGAGACATAAGTTTTGTTTCACATTATTGCATTCTACAATCTTAAGTAGTTTCCCTCTATCTACAAGTAGTTTACTCTGGTAAATTGGAAGTTGTGTCCAAGTTCTGTGATTTTGCCAAAGCTGTTATGTTTATTGACATAAATATTGTCATATTTGCTTCTACTTCAATTTGAAGGAACATTGAAAGATTTTTGAGACCACAGGCCACAACTTTTCAATTTTTGGTAAACAACCTAGATGTCCTTCTGGGATCAAAGGATTTTGGTTTTGGCTAATACCATGGGGTCACAAAGAGTCAGATATGACTTACTGACTGAACAACAACAATACAATACGAGCTCTGTTGTGAGTGCTTTAGTGTTTTGAGAACTTGTTTCTTTATCTATTGAAATGCATGAAGTTGTCCATAAGATTATTCTGACAGGTATTGGGTTTTGTAAAATTAGTCCTTGAAACCATTAAACATCAAAACATACCTCAACTATTTTCTGATGAACTATGATATGATCCATACATAAAATTTTTTGTTTTCATTCTAGTTTACTCTTCAAGTTTTAGAATCTGTGTTGCTGTCTCTCCA